>NC_139592.1:20644186-20756686 GCF_946808225.1 Silurus aristotelis
GAGAAAAAAATCTGAGTGAGAGAGAGAGAGAGAGAAATGGAATGAGAGTAAAGTATATACTTGGTCTGGACACTTCCTCATAGGCATTAAGATTCCATTATTTCCTGTTTACACCTTCGCTTTCATTCTCTCTTCATTTAGCCCCAATAGGAACTGATGTTTTTTTTTCTTACTTTTTCTTTTTTTTTTTGCTAAAAGCCTTTATTGTAAACAACCCTGTTCAACTTCATATTGAATGAATCAGGCACGTGGACCCTTGATGTATTCGCCAGTCTGTTTATCATCCTTTTGAAGTCCTCGCTAATAAATCGTTACAGCAGGAAACAATGCAATCAAGACGTGACGTTCCAGATGATTCAGCCTCATTGTTGGTGGCCAGAACTGAATGCCCTCATGTTCACCCTCATCTGGGCTTAAGGCAGAAAAACAGAACAAAACAAAGAACCCAGAGTCCAGGAGCAACTGATATAAAAGTTTCCTTTATTTTAAGGACATTAATAACTCTATTCACTTGATCTCCTATGCTGATCTTTGTAGAATACAATAGTAAAACAGTGTTGTACAGGAAATCTCCACAGTGAAGCGCAATTAAATATGTTTTCACTGAAATTTTTGTAAGAGATTTTAACCTTTCATATTAATGAGTGTTGACATGGTGAAGATGTTTATGCAAACTCATGTATAGTTGTACGCACGATTTGATAGCTTTGATAGTAAGCAATTCATGAGCATGATGGCTTTTTGTAGCAGCATTATCAATTAAATCGAGATTTTCAGATCTGTCTGAGTGGAGTGTACAGATAAGGAGACAAAAGGACTAAAGCCTCGCTGCGTCACTCTCTTTCGAAGAAATAAAGCGAGGACTAAATCTAACTACCATCTCTTACACAGTACGTCTGAGACACCTACTTGGTTTGTTATGCTGCTATGCTCTCAGACCTATAGACATTTTCCTAGGCCTTGATCCTTTTTGCCCTGGACACTTTTCAACCGACTTAACTGTTGTTATGATAGGGTGAGCATGATAGGGGGATAAAACCAGATTTTGCAAGTACACGTGCTCACAAGTGGCACAGCTTTTTTTTTTTTTTTTCAGATTAATAGCAAATGGAATTTACCCTCAATTCTCACAGCTTCTGCTTTCCAATTTCCACACATCTCCAATCCTCAGCTGGATATCCAATCTCGATCTCACCATTCCAGTGGGACGGAGCAAAAGAAAAGTGGTGGGATCGAGCTTAGAACACAGTCCACTGGTGTCTCCACATGATGACAGATGAAGATGAAGAAGCCAGTATCAAGAGTAGGAGGAGCGTTCGAGATTCCAACAGACAGAACCGGGTCTGACGTGCAGGGCATTGACCCCACAGTGGCAATCAGGGGAGGGGACTTGCACAGTGGGTGGGTCATCTAAAGGGGATGAGGGGAGCTTTTTTTGGCAAAAAAAAAAACGTTCAATGGCTAGCGGTTTTCCATTTTTTACATGGAGCCATGTGGGACTGAGCATGAGACAGAATGCTTGAAGCAGTTTCAAGACCATCTCACTAAACCAACATCTAAAATAAGCCCGAGTCAGATGGCAGCACAAGATTACGTGGCCTTTCCTGAGCTGAACATGTGTCTAACGGCATTCTACATGTATTGCTTGATTGATGAGAGAGACTCGCTAAAAGAAAGCTGTCATGAGACAGGAAAGTGAAAGACACTCATTTGGTATAATCAACAAAGCTGCATTCCATAAGCACTAATAAACCCACAAAGTTTTCTGGAATGGGCTTGGCACATGTGTCTTTATGTGTGGTGTGCTATGTGCCATGAGAATTGTGCTGTATATTGGTGGTGTGGTGTGGTGTGTGTGTGTGTGTGTGTGTGTGTGTGTGTGTGTGTGTGTTTCCACATGTGCAGGCTTGCCCTGGTGAAGCTTCGAAAGCTGTGGCATCTTGAAATATGTGTGCAGGAGTAAAGCATAATGAGTTATCTAAAGAAAAGTCGGCCTTTTGACAATGTTTCATAAACATAGATTCCAACACACATGTAACACTGGGTATACCCACAGCACATCCCAGCACATGTTCTCATTTGTGTAATATTTTCATTATAATTTTGCTCTTTTGCCACCTGCACCCCCTTTGAACTTTACTTATTTGGCTTAAATATGTTCCTTTTTATACTTGCCTATTACTATTGTGGCCAGTAGAATATCCTAGAAAGAATCTTTGATATGGAGATTAATTTTGTAGTTTGTCACTTATAGAAAAAACATCAAATGTTTTTTTTAGCACTTGTACATACATTAGTTCATCCAATTAAACGCTGTCTAGCATGTCTGTCCCTTCTGCCCACTTACACATGTATACTATTATTTTCAAATTACTTAGAAGTCTAATATTCAGATAGGTCAAATGTCTGGGATTAACCTTTGGACCTGATGGTTAACCAGTTCAAATGAACCATAATTCCAAAAATATGCAGCACCTCCTTGTCTAGGATACAATCATTGGGAAATCAGGCATACTGGTGTAAAAGCGTTCACAGGTGAAAAAAAAAAGCTATTGGTTAATTCTTTGCTGTTCTTCATTGTTAGCCAATTTGCTGAATTACTGGATGTTGTGTAAAAAAACACTGGAAATACGTCAGTGTTCAGTGTAACTTTTGTAATAATTGTCGAAACTTGCTACTTTTCCATTTATGAGAAATATTACCAGCGTTATTTATTTCCCCACCTTGATTTTATATTAGATCTTGTTAAAATCTTAAAAAATTTTAACTAGCTTTATGAACCCCAGGTTGGGAAACAAAAAAAAAAAAGGAAGTGTGGAAGATTTTTAGGTTTCTTCTCCCTATTAATTATTTTAAATACTTTGTTCTATGAAGTGGTTTTTCAATGTTTAATGTGTCTATATATCTTTCTACATCTCTATGTATCTGTTCACTGGCATAGCAGTGGAATGCAATGTTGCTCTGCAGCTTGTCTGCTTGCAGCACGTCTCTGGCCTGTCGAGGGTAGGTGACAGAGTCAGCTAAGTGAGATGGATTTCCTGCAGTTCAGGGCCTGTTTGTCATTGCAGTTTTGTCACACGAGATGCAGAAAGAAAAGAAGAAGGAAGGGGGGAAACTGGACTAAGGGTAAGGTGAAGACAGACTCGAAGAGTCTGGTCTTTGGCAAGGATGAAAGAAAAAACTGGGACATGTCTATTCGGATTGTTCACGATTTAGCGTTCAAGGGATTAAAAAAAAATGGCAGACGGATATGTTGAGTAGGATATGTACAGTGTCTCTTTCAAAAGCAACCATGAGGTGAAAAAGCGAAAAAAAGCAGGATAAGTTAGGGGGAAAAGTTAGTGGCCCTGTGGGGGTTTCTCCTGGAGTTCACTCCTTCTGGACAGAGAAGGAAAGGGAAGGCGGGGGCTCGGGTCAACAGCATTACGATGTTGGGGCGGATTAAATGTCTGAGCCAGCTCGTTTTTTTTCCCCCTCCAGGTACAGGAGCTGAGCCTAACGAAACTCTTTGATTATGGACAGGATATAGAAGAAAAAGTGTATAAATGCGTTTTTTTTGTGTGTGTGTCTTTGTTTAGTAATGACACAGAGACAGGCCAAGAATGAGTCTAAACTGCAATGATAAAGGTGCAAGCTCTCGTTTTTTTTTTGTGCGGAATCACTGCCATCTGGTGAAGGGGAAATTAAATGGCCCTCTCTCTATAACAAAAAGGAAACCTGAAAAGAAAATATCACTTTAAGGTATTTCATCTTTCATCTCTGCAGCTTCAGAGCATCATTTAGAAATTGACACGAACAATAAAGTTAAAAGAAATATGAGAGACAGAAATTGCAGTAAACATCCTCTGTCTGCTTTCAACACGACTGCAGTGTATCACTAACTTAAAAAGGCAAGTTTTAGTAGTGTAACAACCAGCATCTCTCTGCCATGCTACTTTTTGATCTGTTTTTTTACTGCCCTCTTCCTTTATGACATAACAATTACACGATGGAGCAGGAGCACAGCAAACTCAATTGATGTTTAGTACCAGCTCAAACAAAAGGGCAATTAACCCCACCTCCTCCTTTTCCTCTCTACCCTTTTCTGTCTCTCTCCACTCTTTCTGTCTCTCTGCTTGTGTGTGAGGGCCACCTAAAGAAAATAAATGAGAACCATAACAAAGTCAAGGGCCCCAGGATCAATAAACAGTGTAATCAGCACTGGTCCCAGTGCACAGGGGTAAAAAATGCTTATTTTGTAACCCCTGCGAAAAAAACTAAACACGCACGAGTGAGAAACTGCAGAGTGTGAGTAAAAAGGCTGTACATGTATATAGTGAACCTAACCATCGGCACAGATTGACAGGAAATGGTGCCTTTTTTTGGAGTCAGTCTGGGCTGTACCACTTTTTTGTTGAAGGGGTTGTAGTGGGGCAGACGCCTCTTCTGCTCCTGGCATTGAGTTCAGCTGTTTGTTTGATTTGAACCGTGCTGAGGGTCTGGTTTTCCCTCAGCTGTTCTGCCATTGACAGCCACTGGCATTGACACTGCTTTTTATTTCCTAATGTCTCAACCCCCATCTACCCATACTTAATGTTGTACTAGCACCCTGTGTGAACACTTTTGCTAAATTGGTGACTTTGTTTTTAGTTTTTTGCAACTTTTTAGAGTACTATAAGAGACTTTATATAAAAAAATATATACTTTTTTTATTGCTTTCAGTTTATATTTTAATGCTGTTTATATATTTGTTAATTATTACAAATTTGTATGCTTCTTTATGTATCAATTTATCTCGTTCTTCCCCAAACTTTTACTCCAAATTTGGCACACGGTTGTATAGGACATCATTAAATGCAATAGCATTAATATTTCCTTTGACCTAGGAGACCAAAACCTGTTCCAGCATGACAATGCCCCCTGCACAAAGCCAGCCCTATGAAGATATAGTTTACAAGTTTTGAAGTAGAAGATCTTGAGTGGCCTGCTATAGAGCTCTGACCTCAACCCTATTAAAAACCTTTGGGATTAATTGGAAAGCTGACTGCACCCCAGGCCTCCTCGTCCTACATCAGTACCTGATTTCACTAACACCCTTGTAGCTGAATGAGCACAAATCTCTATAAGCACATTCCAAAATTCATGTGTTTCCATGTGTTTGCCACAAAACAATTTCTTTTGACCTTATTTATATTTTCTTTTTCAGAATAATAAAAAATAGAGGGTATGGTCGAAAATCTTTCCAGATCATATCACAAAAGATTCGAAAAACAAAACAAAAAAACAAACGAAACGATATGATCTCTTCTTCTGATCACACTCCGTTGTAGTCCATTCTTTTGCTGTTGTCTTTGGACAAATCATTCTTCTTCATGTAACACCTTTTGAAATGCAAATGTCCCTGACAATTCAATTAATATGCAGATCAGCTAATGACATCATGTGGTGTCTTCTAGCTACTTCTGTGTCTGTTATATGAAGCAGTTTAATGAAGCAATGAAACAGTGGTTGCAGTGGGTGAATAGTTTTGGATATCAGGTGAAATGAGCATGGGAGTTCAGGTGATTCGCAAGCACATTGTTTGTAAAACGATTTCTACGCAAACTAACAGCTTGAGCAAATGTTGTTGCTGTCGTTGATTATTTCTTGTATTGTTTGGCCAAGTGAAAAGCAAGTTATTTGAATCTACTCCACATATTTAATGAAGGTCTCCCAGAAGTGGTCATCAGTCATTTGCTGTCTTTTGTGGAGACAAAAGAGAAGACTTTTTTCCTCTCGCTCTGGCATCTGTTCCATGCACAATACTCTCTCTCTCTCTCTTTCTTTCTTTCTTTCTTTCTGTCTCACACACTCACTCTTTCTCTTTCACTCACTCATGCTGGACTTTAATATGGTTATGATTAGAGACGGAGTTGAAACGGGAGGGAGGGATGGGGGTCTCATATTTACTGCAGGGGGAAATGGGGGAGGTGCAGAGTTGCTAACATGCTGAACTGAGAAGTGTGTGTGTGAATGTGTGTATTCGTGTCTTGGGTGGTTTTTTTGTGCTAAAATATGAATCACCAAAGAGATTTAAGAAAAAGAGAGATTCAAGTGAGATTCAAATAAAAGTTTAGTCTCTAACCAGATCTGGGCTAGCTAACACACATAAACACAAAAACACCAACTCAGGCCCTTCCTCTGCTCCACCTCCTGCCCCCCCTTTCTCCTTTTCTCCTCCCCTTTTCCCCTCCCTCTTCTCATTCGCTTTCTCTCCACCCCCCTTCATGGGCGCGGGACTGAAGCTGTTGGTTCGCTCTTCTCTGCCTGGGACACAGTGAGTGCTATGTGGAGCTCTTATTTAGGTCGGTTACAGAAGACTAAGAGCAGCTTGCCCAAGGGCATCCGGTGAACTGAGAGTAAGATCGAGATAGAAAGAGAGAGAGAGTGTGAGTTCCAGCCAGCCAGAAACCAGCTCCACATTCCAGCCCAGTGATCAGGCAGACAAGCAGTACTAAGAATATAGAGGAAGAAAGCAACAACAAGGGCAGATACTCAGCAGAGGAATTCCAGCCTCGGTTTTGCTGTTTGTCCAGCACGGGTTTATTATTCTTGTCGTTTTGAGCTAGGAAGCAATTGGCAACTTTGAAGAGTCTTTGCGTAAAGGACACATTATGTTTGACTGTATGGAGCCTCTGGGGATGGGACCCCGGCAGCTCTACGATGTCACTAACCGAGGTGCATGTATGCTGAGGAAGGCAAGTCCCTTCTTTACAGGGCTGGATCACTTCGCCTGGACGGGAACTACAGCCGTTCAGTGTAAGTGTCGTTCTTTTTATTCCTGTCTATGCTGTCATCTTGCACTCATTCTCACAGTGAGCTGTTAACTATGATTTAGCTAAGCACTGAGAGTCTGCACACTCTGTAGCATTCATATGGTGTTTATTTGTGAGAACATGTGAGTGGCTACAGGGGTATATGTATGTACTTCTGTGTGTGCGTGTGTCCATCAAACATGCTGTTTGATGTGATCATTTGCACATGAAAGGAAAATATCAGTGTCTGGTGTCCAAAGCAGGTAACCTAATTCCTGACCTTGTCAGTTGTTGAAAAGTTAAACAGCGAGGATGGGGTGGGGGTCAAAATATAAAGAAGGAGAGAGTTAGATGTGGGGTGGAGGCGAATCAGATTCTTTTGTTTCATTTCAGTCATGCAGATTGCATTTTTTTTTATTCTCATCCCAACTGACGGCAGACAAGTGTGACATCCCAGCAAGTCTGCCCATGACCCTATTTATCATTCCCAGCATCAGCCAGCACACAAACACAGCAGGAGGAAAGACATGATTTAGTAGCGGTCCACTCTTTAAATAAAGGATTTATCCACCAAAGGACTGCAAGCATCTGGCTTAGGGGGTGAGCAAATAAATAATTTAGGAAACAAGTGAGATAAAGAGTAGAAAAATAGGATAAGCAATACTCAAACTGAGTCAAAAGCAGCAGTACTGTTTTTCTGTGGCCTGGATTGTCCCCCTTTCCCGTATCTCTCTTTCTCGCTCTTTTGGCCCTCCCTTGCCTTTGACAGTCTTCTGGCTCCCACAAGGGCCTTGTCCTAGCACGGACAAAACTGGGCTCTTTTTTTCACGGTCTCACAGGGAGGTTAGCATGTGTATGCATGGGTGTGTTTAAGGAAAAAGAAAAGAAACAGCCTTTTTTTTGAGGCAAATCCAAAAATGAGCATTTGCACAAGCAACACATCTCTCATTCTTCAGCTTCTCAAATGGGAGCCGGTTGCGCCGCTTTAGCGTTTTTTATTTGTTCAACCTTCTGTTTTTTTGTTCCTTGGTGCTGGCCTCTGTGTGTTGAGTCATCTGTCTTCATTAATCCTAAAGACACCAACGTTTCAGTGGCTGTCAGCCACACTGGGCCGCCATTTAATGAAGACAGATGCCCTGTCAGGGGCCTGGCCGAGGCATTGCACTCCACACCGCCTCCCCAGATCAGAGCATGATGAGATCTGTTTATTTAATCAATCAGGTTTCACCAGCCAAGAGCAAATGTACAGTCACACACACATGCACACGCTAGCAGGAAAAGTATCTCTGTACTTCTTGACTGTACGAATTTGTAGCCCACTTGAGTTCCAGGAAATGGGGGAACAAGAAATGTGGTGGGAAAGCGTGGGCTGGCCTGAGGGAAGGACCGGTGTCCTGTTTCAGTCCTGCATGCCCACTAAAGCTCAGTAAACAAGGCCAGCTTGTCCCCCTCCAGCAGCCACTCGACTCATTGTCCCTCTTGATGAAGCAAATGAATTGATGTTCAAACCCACTATCTCATTAGGGCCAAACCAGCTGCGGAGCATGGTCAGGACGATTCAGGGAGGTTCAGATGGTTAACTTCTGCTGCTGGCTGGCTGTCTCTCGCAGCACTTTACAATACCCAACATTGTCTTTGTAGTCTACAGGAAGGAACTTTCCCTCATAAAAAAAATTCTGCTTTGCCAGTGAGACACAGATATTCTGTTTTGCAAGTTACTTCTATGGATGACTCTCTCTCTCTCTCTCTCTCTCTCTCTCTCTCTCTCTCTTTCTTAACACCACCTCAGGAGCTTTTGTAATTGTTCTTACCGTGTCTCTTTTGTTCATCCAGGGAGACTTGAACCATCTGAGAGTCCCACTTGACAATGAAGAGCTTTTGTCTTTGTGCCATTCAGTAAAAGCTCTAACTGTCAGCAGTAGGTGGAGAAATAAAAGCCGTACTGGTCACTTTGGGATGCATAGTCAGCTTTCCTGTTTTCTTTTTTTTCCCCCTGCATCTCTTTCCATCGCTAGAGTCAAAGGTGATTGAGAGGTTACATGTTGGGCAGAGTCAGCTCTCCACACCATGCACAATGCACTTGTTAAGACCCTGAAAAGGAAGGACAAGTCAGAGGTTTAAATAAAATTTGTGTAACACTTAAAACAGTGGCAGAGGGAAGGAGGGTCTGGTATGTGCACTTGAGACATCAGTGTCAATGATTTGGAAATGCATCAGTTAGCAAGGAGATAACATCACATTTCCTTTAACCAATTGCTTTATGAAATTCTTAAAGGTGAAATTTACTGACATTTGAGTATTACATGGTTGTTACGATGATTAATGCAGATTAAATACACATTACACAAGACACAACCATGCACATATTTCATATAGCTCTCTCTCTCTCTCTCTCTCTGTGTGTGTGTGTGTGTGTGTATAAATAACCCTGTGGTTAAAATCCTGATTGCACTGTAGGACAGTGATGTCAGACACACACCTCATTTCATTAATTTTGTGTTAATGGAGGTCTTCCCTTACAAAAGATTCAATTAAAAGATTACAGCGCTTCAGGGGGTGGGTGTGGGAGTAGATAAAATGGTGATTTAAAGATGTGTATATACGTTAACATGAGGAGAGAGCTAGAATAGTGTGTATATGTGGTGTTGACCGTTTAGTGGCCCTTTAGTGATAGGAGTATGTTTTTGTACTTTGTGTTTATGAGGCTGCAAAGGGATTTCTGTTTTAGCTGTTTGGAATTATTTGGGTTGATTGTGGAGATTTTTGCATAAATCATTATACATTGAAGTGCGTGGCGCTATGATATGTGGATGTGGTGTACCTGTATGTGGATGACTATATATGATCTGTGTTGGCAAGGGACTTTGGTCTACTGTCAGTCCCAGAAAGAGAGGCCTGACGTGGCTGCTGAGATTCCACAGTGGGCCGCTGGAATCCGGGTTGCTGCTATAATGGCAGTAGAGCCTCTTGCTGGGGTCAGGGAACTGTAAATAAGAGATCTTTCCTGTCAAATCTTGACTTGGCTGTATAGAACAAGATTATTCACAGCTTCGGATTCATAGATATATGTTCAAGCTTCATTTTGCATTAACTAAACTTGTGTCAAGTCATCGCTATAAAAATAGCTTTTTGGAGATTTCCATGTCATCTCAAATACAAGTTGAAGCTGTATGTCTGCTATGGGCCCTACCCATGCTCTGTCCCAGATTTGGACTGTAATTAGCCGTCTGTCTTTTTCCCTGTCTCAGATTTCTGTGACACACAAACAGGGCTGAACGTCATGCTTTAGGGAATTTTGGGACGGGCTTGTTGATTTAGCTGTTTTGGCCAGCACCTCTGTGCTGTCCTTAACTCCAATAGCTGTTTACTGAGAAGCTCAGTGCGTGCAGGAGGTTAGGCATTGGCAAGGAGTTGTTTTACTTTTGTATGTGAACATGTGCTAAAGGGCCTTGGCTTAGAGGACTGTGGTCTTAAGCCAAGAGAGAGCAAACCACTGTAAGTTTCACTGTTTAATGTTATCTCAAACTTCAGTTCCCAGGAAAAATGCAAAATATTCGATCTTTACTCTTAGTGCAAAGATAGATAAGGACTTTATGTCATACAAAAACTGCCTCTGTTGGTCTATAGTAAGGTATTAATAATACACAGTCTCTCCTGGTAATTTAAGATACATTTAAAAAATGACATACTACACACTCCTTTTGTCCAGAACCCTTAAAGAACATGTAACCAGTGTCAAAAGTATGGATTTTTGACACATGTGGCTCACTAGACTAAGTCAAAATGTATAAATATAGACATTTTGATGAGCAGGAATGAAACTGTTTGGCTGGTATGACAAAGTAAGTGCCAGACATTTGACCTATGCCACAAATAAATAAAAAAACCTGTTTTAAAAAATGATTGTGGTAACTTAACCATGGGGAGTACTTTCCACCTGATGATTCACACACATGTTTCCAGTGAAAAAACGATTCTTTTTCTACTTTGAAGGCTGTCATTCCACGCCCTTTATTGTTGGGCAATCACTTTTCAGAGTTTGCTGGCCCACAGGGGTGGTAAAATTCCATCTATGTAATTAAGCATCAGTTTTCGGTTTCTGTCATTCATAACAGAAGTTTCTCACACTTACTCTAGAGTGGCATTAGAAAACAACCATACTGTGCTCTGGTATGATGTATGATATTGAATGATTTTGTGTTCCTAAACATCACCTTGTACTCACAGATGGCGCTTTCATTGGACACAAATCTTTCTCACAGAAAACACTAAGCCACAGTCTCACCATTTCCTTAAGTTGTATTGAGTAGTAAAGTCAGCTTTGAATTGATACCTGTGAGTACTGTCAGAAAATAAGCCTAAACATTGTGCAGTTTCATTTGGTCATAATCTGTTCCACAACCAATATTAACCAAACAAATAGTACTTCAGCACTTTGAGCGCATTATGCTATTAACACAACTTCCAATTTGTATAATCCTGGAGTCATATTTCCACATAATAACAATGAAATCTTTTATTTCCGTCACAAAGGCGTCAACCAGCTTGCTACTTCTACATTTGCTGTTTCTATTATTTAAGGAAGGAAACAATAAGACCCATACAAGGAGTTCCTTGAATCTGTTGCATAGGGACAAGTGAGGCCGTGGCACCATGGCAGGTGAGTGCAGACGGTTAGACAGATGGAGAAAGTAAATGTGTGAGAGCAAGCAGAAGCCCTGGGATCAAAGCTGAATGGTAGGCCAGGCTGAGTCTGTCATTTGGCTCCATTGCTCAGACAGATCAACACCCCAGTGTCTGTGCCCATACAAGAATGATCCAGCCATTGAAGTGAAGAGGAATCAGAGGAGACAGTATCTAAACTCTGACTGCACGAGGCTTGGCAGTCAGTCACAAGCTCATTGCCAGAGATCTGTCTCCTTTGGATCTGATCTTCATATTTCGATTCACAATGAATTGTTAAGATTAGATCAACATGATAGTTCCATGGAATTGCTTTAGTCAGATAGTTGTTCGAGGAGCAGCTGGGACAGTCCAAGCAGAATATAAGTCACTGATAAATTTTGAACTAGGGCTGAAGCAACATTACTCATATTTTACATGGAGTGATCACACCATGTTTCTTTGATGGAACTGAATGGTGTTGTGTAGTAAGGAAGGGCTTTCATGGCCAAATGCTGACTCCGAATGCTGTGTTCTAAAAAGGTTTTATGAGGCATTGTAAAGCAGAAAGTGTTGAGTGTGTAATGCTGTCTCCAAGGGTAATTTCCCAAACCCTAGGGCCTTAGTGGCTGCCCCCACCTGCTGTATACCTCCTGTGGAAGGTGATGGCATCCTAGCTAGTTTTTTTTCTGACATCACATCTTGTAAGGTGTGTGTGTGCACACCAGGGATTTCATGAGTGTTCATGTGTGTGTATGTATTCGTGCCTTTGTGCTGTTTATGACATGAGGGTGCAAATTCCTCTAGACTCCAGTCTCAGTCTGATTCTCTGGTCTTGTCCAATGTGGCACATGTTCTCACCTTTTTCTCGCTTTTGAGATGTTGCCTGGCTGGCAACTTTGGGCTTTTTTCTGAAAAGGTTTTTCTGTAACGGGAAGAATATATCTCAACATGCCTAGGCACGGGGAGGAGAGAAATTGAAATAGAGGTGGTGGTGGGTGGGGGTCGGTGGTGGGGGGGTGTTTCAGATAATGAAGTCATAGTCAGCTGTTGACAGGAACTGCTACTACTGAGCACCTTATTAAAAGTGTGCATACAATCTCTCTTGTACTAACACCCATCCATCACAAATTTTTTTTATGAAACCGCTATAGGTTAAAGCAAATAGTATGGTCTGTCTTGGGACCATAATTTGACTATACATAGACAGTCGTACTCAGTGATCAGTGACTAGGTAAAATCGGTTGTCTCTGACTGAAAATATCTTGCATAATTTTTTTAGCTTAATAATCGTATTTAGCAAAATGTGACTAATAGTGGAAATGCCACTCACTTAGAGAGTCAGCAATCAGAAAACATCCAGCGGAAAAAAAAAACAGCAAGTAAAGCAGAGGGGAGGAAGGAAGTGTGGTTGTGTTGTAGTGAAGTGTTGTGATGACAACCATGCACTGGAGATGGCAGGAAGCTGTGGGCAGAGACAAAGAGAAAGGCAAAACAAGTGAAAGAGAGAGAAAGAGCGCGAGCCACACCTGGTCCCCCTTTAGGAAGCTGGTGCAAGTTTTCTGGAGAGGACTACACGTCCTTGCTCGTCAGGCAAGGCTTAGAGAGAAGCCTCCTGCTCATGCAGTCTGTGCCAGTCAGCTTATCAATCATGCTGTTCAGGACAACCTGGCCAATCTGTGCACCGTCTGCCGCACAGCGCGTCTGGGCATGTAGAACTGGGGGGGGCATAAAACAAAAACCAATGCTTCTAAAACAAGCTAATCCTAAGCTAAGCAGTGATAGTGATCATTGTTAGGTCTCATGTCTCAAACACATATAGATAAAATGCAGACTAAATCATTTTAAGAGGAATTGAGATGAGTTGACTGCATTTGCAAATCAAATTTTGGCGCTTTGGAAACAGGGTCATTGGTAGCCATGCGAGTACCCACACAAAACTGCATACACACACACACACACACACACACACACACACACACACACACACACACACACACACACACAGGCCAAGACTAGATCTGGGAAGAGTGTTTCCAGAAGGTTTAATCACACCCACAGTCACGTACACAAAATCTGCAGTCCTATTGTGAAAGAAATTTGTTCCTCAGCCAATGTGTCATATGCTTCTAGTGTACGTAGTTTTGCAACACAAAATGCATGCAACGTTTATACTGTTTTTATTGCACATGTCTCTTCGATTGAAGTTGAAGATTCTTGAGAGCAGACTGGAGTATGTGCCTGTATATGTAAACATGCAGAGATGCTGTTAATTTAACACCACTTTTCTTACATAGTGTAAGAAAAAAAGTGTTTTTTTCTCCAAAACACTTGCATCTGAAGGACCGGCACCCCACAATCATGTCCATAATACTTGTTCTATTTTGTCTTGATGATTGAATTTGCCGTTCTGACTACCGCTGAAAATGTCTTTGTTGGTTTAGACATTGGGCTGGGTTTATTATCTTTTGGAAATATTTATCTAAAGCCAAGTAAGCTCCTGTCTGAGGTAACCAGATGATCAGGTGAAAATATCCTGGTACTTAGTGGAATCCATTGTCAAGCACTACAAGAGCCTTCTGGGCAAGTAGAGATAAAACAAGCAGCCAGTATCTATTATGTGATAATGTGTCGAATTTCTAACAGATTTAAAAACTAATCTAGACCTTTAACAATGTACTCCTGCAAATAATGTACAATTTATTATTGTAAAAAACGATGAATTTAACCAGGTATATACTGTATTTGCAAAGTTAACAGTAGAACTGGTGGCAACAACGAAGCAATTTAAAAAAGATACAGGTTTCATTTTCAAGGATGGCACTTTTGCATTTATTTTGCATATCTTTAAGAAATAATCCTACTTTAAACAAACTTTTGACATTTTTTTGTTGTTAAAGTTTAGGAAAAAAGCTTTTGATTTTTTTTTATTTGTAGAATTTAAAGCATAGTGCCATAATTATTTTGGAGAAAAGTTTTCCCTATAATGTGCCAGTAATTCTGGAGTTAAATATATGTAGCTTATGCACATTTTGTCCCCTTTTTTTTTTTTTTACTGCTACTGTAGGTATGGATGAGAAGGGTCTTAAATGCATGTAAATAGTTGCATTCATGCCTGCCTGCCTGTTCATATTGCTCCTGTGTGCAGAGAGATTTAAGTGAGAAGATTAGTAGTAAAATAACACAACAGGAAATGAGCAGCGGCTACTGATAACTATGACCCCGACATCCCCACCTTGCCTTGTTCCGCCCCAACCTGTCCCTCAATCAGCCATCAGCTAGCAACTAGGACTGCAGATTGTAATGCACATGGGGGGTGATAAGGGGGCTTGGTGTTTTTGTAGAGAATTGGTTCCCAAATAGAAAGATGAGATGAGTAGAGAAACTAGAGTAAAGGACTTATTGGTTCTGGTGGGGGAGCAGCTGTCAAAGACGACCTGTCCCATTGTATGATCCACGGAAGTGTTGACTGAACTTCGGAATGATGTGTAAAAGAGGTGTAAGAGAAGCCTTATTTACCACAGGAACCAGTTTGGGCTGTTGACAGACGCTGATGGATTTTTTGTCCCCTCCTGTCTCATTGTCTGAGATGGTGCCAGTCAGTATTCCAGGTTTGACGCCACCCATGGTTCTGCCTTTGAAGAGTGTGTGAAAGAGGTCCATTCAGCATTATGTTATGATTACTATATAAACAAATGAGTCATGCTAGATTTAACCAATGGCAATAGATTGTCTCACGTCAGTACTGGATTTAGTATAATAACCGTTAACACCATCATGCGAAAGTTTTGTTCCTTTAATAAAAACTTTCTAAATGACTGGTTTTGAAATCCAAAAACTGTACTTCACACAACATTACATTCCCTGTGACTCAGTAAACTGAGACAAATCATTTCATCATATTGTGTAAATGTACAGGTGGTATGTAGATTTAATTTTCTGCTCCACGGTATTTGTGTAACCATGGCCGTGAATGGGGACATTACTGATTCTAAGCCTAAAACATTTGCTTCACCCTGTGCCCCCAGCTTCTCATTTGTCCCTTTTTCTGTTTTCTATCAGATTCCTCTTTTTATGCCCTCCTTTCTTCTTTTTGAAGTCTCCTAAGTCTTGTAAAATGCCAATCCGGTGCTTTGGCTGACTTCTGTGGTGTGTGTGAGTGAGAACGAGAAAAAAGGAGGGGGGTTTGTAGGTTAAGTTCAGGCTAGTCTCTGTGCTTTCCATTGACCATAGCTAGGGAATGAAGTGCAATAAAAGTTCGAAAAGTTAGAGCCTCCCTGTTTTTTCTTTTATGGTTGGGCCCTTTTTAACAGTCCAGGGCTACAGCTGGTGGGGTGAATGGCTGCCTGAGGTGACTGAACCCCAGTAAAAGCCCCAGAAGCCAGGCTGTTGCCCCCACCATGGCCCTGAGAGTACCTTTATAGGCCAAGCTTATGAGGCCCGTCCTCTAATAAAAACTGGTAGGGCCATACTCAGGAATTTAGGGCCAGGAAAAATAGGGTTTGTGTGTCAAGAGGTGGCAAAGGGGTGGTGTCAAAGTTTTAGGGGTGACCACAGGTTGAAAGTTGAAAAGAAGTGTTGTTCAAGAGGCATTGTGCAGCAAGGTACATGTTTCATATTACATGTTATGTATACTGTCTCTTAGACACACTGGGTAATTGCATAGTTTAAAAAACCCAAAACACAATAGCTAAGTAATTTGTCATTGTGGTGGTTTGTGAAAGACGCTCGTGGTCAGTGAGTGTAATTCGAAGTATGTTTCTCAGGAGGTAAAGGTATTTGTCTCTATATAATTAAACACTGGAGCCAGTCAGCTAGCTGGGTGAAAACGAGTAAGCCTTGGGCTGAAAACCTCCACCTCTCTGCCTCTGGCACAAATGAGATACATATCTTATCAGAACATCTCTGATGCTACTGCTTATCTGTCACCATGTTAAACTTTTTTTTCCACTCCTTCTGTCAATCAAACTGCTCTAATCTGCCTGAAATCCCACCCCCTTAAGGAGAGTGTTGCTCAAAGGGGGGGTTAGGTGAGATTCATTCTAGAGACGTCATCACCACTTCACCCCCACCAGTCTGTCACCAATTGAGAAAAATAGAGCAGTAAACAAACCACCTCTTATCTAAGCTATAGTTCTTTGCTTAATTGCAGATAAATATAAAGACACGTAGCTAGTCTGGCTATTTTAGTTAACCTGCTGCTCTAAAGATATGGAATTGTTGACATGCAAATGTTAATTCTTTGCCTTTATTTTAAGATAAACATAATGTATCAGCAGGCAACTTAAATCTCTGCATTCTTCTCTATTCAGCTGTGGAGACTCAGAGCACCAGTTCAGAGGAGATGGTACCCAGTTCACCCTCTCCACCCCCACCACCTCGTGTCTACAAGCCATGCTTCGTTTGCCAGGATAAATCTTCGGGCTACCACTATGGCGTCAGCTCCTGTGAGGGATGCAAGGTAAGAAAAATGTGTGCTTTCTTTTGATGAAGTGTTCCTTGATGTGAAAGTCTTTAGTCCAGTCTGCCACTAGAAATATTTGCAGGTGAGAGATCACAAAGTATCAGAAACAAGAAAAAAAACCCACTTTATGCATTGTAGACAGAGACTTAGCACAGTCTAATGGTTACGAGGGACCGTAGAGACAATGTTTCTGTTCAGCATGTTCAAACATGAAGATAAAGAGTCCATTGAAAAGAGAAAAAAGAGGACAGATAAGAGCATGCGAACACGATGGGTAGCAGTAGTTAACATTCTCGTGCTCTTGCCTGGCTGCAGGGATTCTTTCGGCGCAGCATCCAGAAGAACATGGTGTACACCTGTCACCGCGACAAGAACTGCCAGATCAACAAGGTCACACGGAACCGCTGCCAGTACTGCCGCCTGCAGAAGTGCTTTGAGGTCGGCATGTCCAAGGAAGGTGAGGCTGCTGGCGGGCATGTAGTTCTTGGCGCCGTGCCCACACACAGACATACTGATACTTCCACACTTGCACACACATCCGTGGAGACTAGAATGCAGATCTAAACAGATATAAAGGCAGTAGTTGACAAGTTCCAACAGAAGGAACAGTTTTAAAACAGAAGCACTGTGCACATCAACCTCAGGTTACTGTTACATTTACACAGAGAAATGATTAGACTGTGTGAGAAAGTCAACTCAAACCATTATCACCCTATGAATGAGTCTTTTTCTCACATACATAAATCAATCAGCGTTTGCTCTTTTTTTTTAGTAGCCTTTCCTAAAGGCGCCTTTATGACCTGGCACTAACAGATTTGTGCCATGCAAGAGACAATAGCACCAAGTTCAAAGACTGCAAAGCTGGCTACGTTTTTGTTCACTTGCCAGACTCACAGCAGTGATCTCACCAGGAGAGTGGCACATTGGTCACTCAATGTGTCTACAGGGACATGTATGTGTGTCTTTATATGTGTGGGATGTATGTAGAAACCGGGATCACATTGTGCCTTTGCTATTACTGGATATCCTGAGAGGAAGGAAAGAATGGGAGGAGGGAAGGTGGGAGGGGTGGGTGAGGGTGAGCGAGAGGGTTATGGAGAGAAGGTTAGGCTTGGCAACATGGAGATGTGCTCCTTCAGGTCACACACATTACAACAAGTTGTTCTCAGGTCAGTTTCCCCTATGCCGTTGATTTACGAGTCACAGATTTTGGTGAAATAGTCCTTCGGCTGTAGGGATGATTGCTGTGAGCCAGACAAATGTCTGTAGTGGCAGGGATTTGCCAAAAAGCACTTGCACTGCACTGCCAAGATCATAGTTGGCTATAGTTTGATGGCCCTGATTCATGGCTGAGGTATTGACTCGTCTCTCGTTGTAATCCTCAGCTGTACGGAATGACCGAAATAAAAAAAAAAAGGACGTGAAGGAAGAAGTCCTGCCAGTTGAGAGCTACGAGCTGAGCGGGGAACTGGAAGAATTGGTGAACAAAGTTAGCAAAGCACACCAAGAGACCTGCCCTTCATTGTGCCAGCTGGGAAAATACACCACAGTGAGTTAAACCACACAGCAAATAATCATGTGCACATACACAAAGCATATACCGAAAACTTTAAAAGAGAATACTGGGTTTATCATCAGGTACTGCATTTTAAAAATCTGTTATAATTTTTCATAGTGTGAGGAAAATGTACTCCAGTATTGCAATAAGATATATAATTTATCCTAATTACACAAACTACTGCAGTATGGAAATTGTTTTGTTCATTACACCCTAAATTTTTACATTAGAACTTAGGTGATGTCTCTTTTACTGATTTATTCCTCTGATTCTAATTCTGTTCTTGTCTTTTCTGCTCTCAGAACTCCAGCTCAGACCACCGGGTTCAGCTGGATCTTGGATTGTGGGATAAGTTCAGCGAACTCTCCACCAAGTGCATTATCAAGATCGTGGAGTTTGCCAAGCGTCTTCCTGGTTTCACATCCCTAACCATTGCTGACCAGATCACCTTGCTCAAATCAGCCTGCCTGGACATTCTGGTAACTAAACTGTTAGTCAAAGACAGCATTATTTGTGCACTAATAAGGCTATAAAAGTAACACTTTGTGTGCAATTATTTTGCTATGGTAGATGCTGCGGATCTGCACACGATACACACCAGAGCAGGATACAATGACGTTCTCGGATGGACTCACTCTAAACCGCACTCAGATGCACAATGCAGGCTTCGGTCCACTAACTGACCTGGTCTTTGCTTTTGCTGGGCAACTTTTACCGCTGGAGATGGACGACACTGAAACAGGCCTCCTCAGTGCCATCTGTCTCATCTGTGGAGGTACTGCATTCTGTATTTCTATAGTACCTCTGCTGCCATCTGGCGGAGAATTGTCTCATAGTAGTAAGTCATGGCAACTAAACTTCTGTTTCCATCTTAAAGACCTACTTGTTAAAGAATTAAGAAGTGATGAAGAGCGTCTGGTTGCCTTGATTTACTAATAATAGTCATTCAAATACGTCAGACTATTAGACTGTTTGGTGAATTTATTCACCAAATGGTTAAATGTCTATTAGTTGGAATGGATGTGTCCAACATATAACTGTAATCATTAGTATTTGAAAATAAAATATCCCTGTGCTTTCCCAGACCGTATGGACCTAGAAGAGCCACAGCGTGTAGATCGTCTACAGGAGCCCTTGCTGGAGGCACTGAAAATCTACGCCCGCCGCCGGCGGCCCAACAAACCCCACATGTTCCCACGGATGCTAATGAAAATCACAGATCTGCGTGGAATCAGCACCAAAGGTCAGTCCTCCTGCAGAACTTTTTCACATCATTTCATATACTCCAAGTTGATATGATGGCAGATTTATAACAAAATTAATTTACAAAACAGATCTAAACAGTCGAAGTTTTTGTGAAAAAAAAAAAAAAAAGCAACAAGCAACACAAAAGATTATACCTCTCATTTAAACCATTCTTCTGTGGTTTGTTATAGGAGCAGAAAGGGCGGTCACGCTGAAGATGGAGATCCCAGGCCCCATGCCACCCCTGATCCGGGAAATGCTGGAGAATCCTGAGGCGTTTGAAGAGCAGCCGGAATGCAGCGAGAGCAAAGATGAGGCAACTCCTCCTCCTCCACCACCTCCTCCTCCCAAAGTTCCACCATTCACTATGAAAACAGAGCGTGAGGATGAGGAGGAGAGCTGGGCCACTGAAAACGGAAGTGAGCCATCACCAGAGGAAGAGGACGATGAAGACGAAGACCCTGAAGAGGACAGGGGAACGGACAGTGATGGAGAGCCCTGGTCTGGTCAGGAAGCTAATGTAGACATGTCCAGAAAGAGCCATGGCGGAAGAGCCCAATGAGCAGGCTTTTTTTCTGTAAACACACACCCACACCTCATACCGACAACTTTACCCCTCTTTCCCCTTGGTTACCCAGCTCTCAAAGCAATCTGCCCTTGTAGGGGTTGAACACAGAGCCTTATATTCATACAGCCAACCCTAACTCAGGCCTCGTGCTTAGCAATGAGACACACATGCACAATGCGTGAACACTTTGAGATAGACGGCTCTTCTCAGGAACTCTGCAACAAGGGCAAGAGGGAAGACGCGAGACAAAACAAATGACAGTTACTTTTTTTTATACTATCATGTTTGTATTAAAGATAAAGGAGCAGCCATACTAAAAGACACAACATAAACAGTCAACAGTCAACGGGTTCTATAACAAAAAAAACCCTGCAAAGTGAAACCAACAAACCAATCAACGAAAATATCAGATAACTCTTTGGATGCATTTGAATATCGTTTTAACTTTTTTTTCCCAGCCTCTTTACTTTTAATGAATATGCCCATACATATCTATATACCTTTTATATTTTTGTCTTTGTATACTATTTCATCAGTTATACCTTGTTTGGATAGCTTTCCAAAGGAGAGACTGAGATGATGTATGAATTATAACTGGCAGACATCTACCGAGTCTCTACCCAGAAATCCTGGCTGGGTTCTCAAGCACTTGGCTCATTGTAGATGTCTGATGATAATCAGTTCACTAGGTCATCTCATCCTCGCTAGTTGATCAATGTTTAAAATACTGGGATTTGATGACGAGCTCTGATTGCTTAAGCTGCAGTACCTTCCTGCCAACTGAATTGTGTTTTTGTGCCAAAGCATGCAGTTTCTAATGTGGCGAAGAGTTTGTCAGCTCACAGCGATCCCCTCTAATGCCAAACTCTAAACTCTTATCTCTGGTTAATACATAAACCAGGCTCTATATGCTACACGTTCAGAACGATCACCTCTTTCCGTGACATGGATTCCAGAAGAACGCTTCTCTGTGATTTTTTCATACACACATGAAAATGCTCACACCTAATGTAACTCGCGTTATCCCCACATATCGAAAGCACATCCAGCATGCCGACAGAACTCTTTTCTATGTATTGAAAATAAAACGAAAACTCCAACTCAGGGCATTTCGGTGAGGACCAAACGCTAGCTGCCTGCAGGCATGCTGCACAAAACAGCAATATTTATGTGTGTGTAGTGTTGAATATGTTTGCTCAGTTTCAATGTCCTAATTAGAAGCGATGACATCTACAGACCTTAGTAAAGCCATTGTAAAACTTTTATATGCGCTTTTATTATAGAAACGATGGTCTTTTTTTTTTTTTTTTTTTTTTTTTGTAATATACTGCCAAAAAAAAAAAAAACAGCATGCAATTAGGTGACCGTGTTTAATGTGCCACTTTTTTACAGTTATGCAATACAGAAACCAGTTGTATGTTTGTCTCTGGGATTTTGAGTTCTGATGAGCATAGTTCTGGAATGATGAATGTCATTTGTGCGGTGCTAAAACATGAGAATGTGAACTTGCACCCACTCTTCTTACACACACATACAAACACACACACACACACACACACGACCATTTTAAGCCTGTTTTTTGTGCACACTCATCTCAGTCTTGTTTGTTCAAAAACATATGCTTTCACACAAATACACACACACACACACACACACACACACACACACACACACACACACACACACAGACACACACACACACATCTTTCCTGACACCTTGTGGAGTGTAGCACCTCCTGTAACACATTGCTATGTTGCAAACCAAATGATGACATTACGTTGTCTGTTTATTTGCTCATTTTCCACGTCCTTGGTTTGTCTGAGGCCATTACTCGATTCCCTGTTCATGTTCAAGCAACTCTGTTATATAAAGAAAAGCCATATAAACATTCAGAGGCAATAAATGACTGATTGCAAGGCTGTATTTGTCATTTCTACACTTTCGCAAGTGTTACATTCTAAACGATCCCTATTGCAAATAGTTCCATTTTCGTAGTAAATGTTTAAAATGTTAAAAGAGATGAGAAGTAAAAATATTTTTCCAGATATTATTTGGATATTATTTGATCTGTATCATGCATTAGCCGATTGTATAGCTGAGATCAAATGCTCTAGGGGATGTGGAACGCAATGTAAATAAGAACTGGATTCAGAAAAAAGTGTGACGCCACAAAATGCGGTGTATTCATTATAACGAAAAAAAAAACCAAAACATTTTTTTCCATCATCTCTCATCAGCCCTCATGATAAACTTGTGTTCGCATGTCTGGTGTTAGGCATGTGATTGCACTTTGGATGAGTTTACTTTAAATGATCTTTGTTCTGTATCTTTTTTCCAGTTCACCATAACCTTTACATGTGCTTACAAGTTATCTCAAAAAATATAATCTAACTAAGTATGAATCACTACAGATATTTTTTTTTTATGTGTTCGCTTCTTCTATGTGTGGAGCCTTTCGGGGAAACCCTGTATAATTGCATACATTTTTAAATTGGTAAAATTGTATTTCTTCTTCACGTGATTTTTAAGCACTGACACATCCCGTTGAACATGTGATAATTAATTTGTATAATCTTCATAACCTGTAATGGATGACCTGCGTAAAAAGGGTATTTGACAAACGTTATGACGTGTATTCAGATTTAGGCACCAATATCATTTATTCATAAAATGTAGTCGATATACAGTATATCATGTAAATATAAGATCAGTGGGACAGAAATGGTAGCCCAATATTATTATATATATTATATATTATAATATTTATACCTTAACTAGGGGTAAGCAAGAGGGGCATCTCCAAACTTCGGTGTATTTTTTTTTGTAACGCAGCTTCTCTGCACGTGCGTTCTTTGCAAGTAAATATGTAGAGTGTTAAAACTGATTGCCTGCAAACAATACGAGAATAATTCCAAGTACTTTAATACTTAAATGATTAATAATACTAAGTAGACTGTGATGGACATATAATTTGACTAATAGTCAAATAATCAAATACCAAATAATCAAATCTGTCACACAAATCATATTTACTATACAACTGTCACACCGTGTTTCTACATTCCTTCCTCTTTATAGGTTTTTGTCCAGAGGCAAGAAAATATGGAAATTTCTTCGCCTTGAGTCAGAGAATACTGATTTGTTTGTACAATGAACAGAGGCACAGCAGAAGAAAAATTATTTCTGTTCATGTTAAACCTATTAAAAAAAAAAAAAAAAAAACACAGACAGGACTAATGTTTTAATGTGCTAAACAATCCTGTCAATACAACACCACTATTGTATCAATAATTTACGATCGATCCAACTGTCCCTACCATTATTACATTCAAGCACAGCTTACTTTAGTTTTCTGTAGCTATTACAGTGTAAATATTACAGTGTAAATATTAACTACACACACTTTACTCACTATTAAAATATTCCAGTTTCAAATGCATCACGTAAAATGTTTTTTAAAGGAAAACAGTAAATGGTATATTACAAAAACAATAGAAATCTTGAATTTGTAATGATTTTAATAGTTTTAATGGGGGTTGTATTGGTTTGAATAGAAATTGGAATGGTCTTCTATTTCTGGCATGTTATGTCTAGTGGATGCCCTCAAGGACAGGAAAAAACGCTTAACCATCACATCCCGGTATTTGGACACCAAAACTGACCATTCAGTTATGTGAAAGGGATTCTAATTAGATTTCCACTGGTATCTTTGGTTTGATGATTGTGATTTAAAGATAAACACAGTTCATAATTTAAATCATAGAACCTTTAGAATGACTGTGATTCTTTCTACTGATTTTGTTTGGTTTTTTCTTTAGCAGGGAAGAATTACAAGGTATGGTTATAAGCTTACTGCATAATAATTAAAAGGGAAGGTTTAAAGACAGACAAGTCTGAGAATAAATCTATCCACTTGGGGGCGATCAAGTTCTACAGCTCAGAGAGCTGCTCGGTGTGCTAATTCCAGAGAACAAAAACCTCAGGCTTCATTATGCATTCATGCAGAAGGCAGCAAAAGCCAATGGCTCATTCAGTCACTCTTATTAATCCTCAGTAGGGAGTGCAGACTATAAAGGCCACTGTAGTAGATATACTGTAGGTCATCTTCATAATCAGTAACAATCCAGGCTCAAACAGATGCATAATCATCTCCATTATGCATAAAAAAAAAATGCCTTAGTGAAAAGACAAAAAGGTTACGACTTCATATATGTTTAAACATTTCGCATTTTTTATTACAACCATTTGGCTGCACATTTTGATTTCTGATTCATACTTGTCTCGGGGCTATGGAAACAACATTATGGCTGTGAAAGCGGTTTTATGATGGTAAGGCCCATTGATAGCGACTTGCAAAAGAAGATAAATGAAAGGAGACAATGCTAGGAATGTACTACACTTATTAGTTTACACTTGTAGTGTCGCCGTGACTCCAATCTCAAATTAACATCAGATTCGGCTCTTCTCTTTTCATCCAGTATGAAACCCAGTTTGTTGTACAGCTGCGTTTGATACACTCGATGACACCAAGAATATACAGTTATTTTTACCCTGAGATTAAGGCCGGCGATAAAGACGGATATGGCGCTATTAATTAAATGATCACTATAATGAAAGTTCATTAAACAGAAATCAATAAACCGGGGTTTAAATTAAAACAAGGCCCATGCATTATAGCTGTTTTACAAGGAGGCTCTAAATGGCCTCGTATATTCAGCCCAATAAGGTGTTGCTATGGGAACAAGGGAAGGGTGCTGGATGTTTTTGCCGAATTTAAAAAGACAGTGGGTCGTTTCTTTAAGTCTGCCACAGAGCCTAATCTCTGTAAGGTCTACTACTACACGGTTTATGTACCGGGTTAATGAGCAGGTCTAAGTAATGGTGAGTTAAATAATCATTGTGGGTATTCCAACCATGAGCTCCGAACTATCTGTAAAGCCATTACATGTATCTGTTCGCTCATGAAACGGATAATCTTCAAATAAAACATTGTTCTGTACATGATTAGTGTGGCCTCGACCCCTCTTTATTGCCACCTCATTTCCCCCCAAAAAGACCCAACATAAAGCCACTGAGCTCAAACACGAGCAACAAGGCCATGTTTATGGAGCCAAATTGCAGATATGGATGACAGGAACACCTGCTCATTAGTGTAATTGCCTAATCAATCAGCCAATCACGAGGAAGAGTGCTGTGCGGATAATCATGCAGATACAAGCCAAGAGCTTTAATTAACGTTCACATTGAACATCAGAATTTAGGGAAAATAATGTCTCATTGACATGGTGGAGCGACACAGGCTGGTGGGATTATGTCAGAGCTTGATCTTTTGGAATTTTTACACTCAACAGACTGTAGTTTGTACAGAGAATGGAAGCAAATATATCCCGTAATAGAGGTCTTAGGAGAATTCAATTCAAGACAACAGAAACAATGATAAACTCAAATGATCACTCTGTGGTGAGAAGAACAGCATCTCAGAATGCACAAGAAATCAAAACCTGGAGGCAGATGGAAGACAAAAGCAGAAGATCACTCCATATTTCCATCCACCAAGAACTGGAATTAGGTTTAGTTTTAAATTGGAACAAGACCCAACAAAGCGTTTCTGTTTAAAAAGAAAGTAAATGAAGGTCCTTTTGTAAAATACAGAACAAAATATGGAGTTCCCTGGCAGACTTACTGATGCTAACAGTCTTCTTCGATCTTTAACTAATGAGAGCTATAAATATAAATGGGACATTCTAATGCCTTGATGTTTGCAGATAAGACCAGGTTGATTTTTCCCCCTCACATAAAGTCTACAGTCTAGCTTTCAGAGGACATCCGAGGAATCAAATGCTCTGTAGAAAGTTTTTGCACCATCGACCACTTTGTCAAAGTAGAAGCATTTGGAAAGGAGGAATAAAATTTGAAAAAGACCTGAAAAGAAAAATGACAACAGCATTCAAGTGCTAGTTTAACTGTTAGCCATGTGACACACAAACAAAAAGCATGAGGAGACTTGCGTGTGGAAAGGACGCCATGGAAAACAGAAAATGAAGGAATATCAAATATGGCACTGGAGTAGTACGAGGGCCTTAGGAGGAAAAGAAGAAGGATCAGATCCCAGAAGAAGAGGGAGGGGGTGAAAAGTCGTAAAAAAAAATAAAAAAACCTGGGTGCACTACTCTGGCCTCTGGCTCTTCATATCTTTTACATTTCTAATTAAAAGAGATAAAGAGTGAGGGAGTCATCAATCCTACAGTGATTTCCCTGTTAAGGTTTTAGAGGAGGCCATAAAGCAGGCAGCCCGGCTCCATTGATTTTATAATTAGCCCCTTGCACAAGGAGAACACTGAGAATGCAGAAGAAGGAGGAATGAGAAAAAAAAAAGGCCGTAAGGAAAAAGAGGGATGAAGGTCAGCAAAAGTGATTAAAAGGGAAAAGATTATTCTGCTCCCGGGATAAATCATTAGCTCGTGATACACTGCTTAAGAAATATTATGAGTGCGGTTATGTAAGTCATGCATACTCAAGCATCGGGAGAACCAAAATCTGAAATTTAGGGCAGAATAAATTAATCATCAGCATTGACAACCATGATGTTAAAAAAAAAATGATAATAAATTCAGGTCATATGTGGATGTATGTTTCTGTACAGAAACATAATGACAAGATCATACTTTATATGATATCTGACTCTACCGCTTATGTTTATCCTTTAAAAGCATGTTCAAGAAATAAAAACGTATGCATACATTTTATAGAAAAAAAAATGGCAGGTCAAATTTGTTTTAGATTATCAATGCTTTATTGTTGAAACCCAACCCAAACCCTTACAGTACAACACAGTCTGGAAAATGCATACTGAATAAATGAATATATAATTAAAAAGAAAAAGCACAGATCTTATTGCTATGAATACAGATGGAATGAATTATATAGAATTAAAGCTCAGGATTTTATATTTTTTTACAGGATTTCAGGATCTTGTGGTACTTTTGAACTCAGCACAGCAGATGGATGTTAATCAGTGTATACACTCAATGCTACGACCACCAAGAGGTGAAAATACACTTAATAAAATTGTGCCTTGGTAGTAAACCCTTTTATCCTGCGAGTTCAATGACTTCTAAAATATATGTAATGACGAAAGGACACTTCCCACGCTAATGTACAAATATAATATTGTATATTCATGTTATATATATAATATATATATATATAACTTTAGCACAATGTAAAAGAACATAACAGAGAAAAGAAAGTAGCATAGTTCAGGATTAAAACAAGCATTTTACAGTACACATCCTGAATCAAAAACAACATGGAGTATGTAATATACTGTATAAAAAAAATACAAATAAGTTGCAAATAAAAAGATTCAAAACTTAAAGCAGTGTCTCAAATTAGGGTACATAGCGAGGGCCTTTTTTTTTTGTTACATCAGTGTCAAGCCCCATCAGTATCAATAAGATTATAATTAATGACTTAAGTCTTATAAATATTAGCCTATTTGACTGGTCACCATTATTACATTAGTTGAATCCAGAAAAAAATAAAAATAATAAGTCCTAACTTGTTGTGTGGGTGGGAAGCTGTATGGCTGTAATAATAAATAGTAAGATTATTATTGCACATCATCAAATAATGAGCCTAATATTCAAATGATCAAAAAAAAAATGTTAATGAGAGGAGGTGGAAGAAGGTTAGCGAGGGAGGTGCAAACGTGTGAGAACCCATGCCTCGAAGGAAAGACAGTAAAACCTAGTTAAATCAAAAGTAAACGTTAAATGCTTGAAAAACCCTATACCATAATGTGTTGCAGAGACAGCAATCGATAAATGTTTGCATGAGTAAAAGAAGGCTTAATTCTTAGTATTATCATTATTCATAGCATTACGGCAATCGTTTAAACGCTCGTTGCCTGTACGAACGCTTCCGGGATCGCTTCCGGGTTACTTTCGCCATCATTTTATTCTCTTTCTTAAGCATTCACGTGTCATTTTCTTACTTCCTGTACTTCATGCTATCCTTAATATGCTACAGTTTATTTATTTGCCCATACGCTAATGATAAAATTCGAAATAATAATTTGAATATAAACAACAAACAAAATCCTGTTCTCTCAAACATGGAGTCCAACGTGTCTTACATACATTATTGCAGTGTTGCAAGTGCTATCTATTATAAACACACACACACACACACACACACACACACACACACACACACACACACACACACAGTTATAAGCTTCATTATCACATTAGTTCACGAAGTAAAAGGCTATTCATCATGATTCAAAACTAGCCTTACACACCTAAACACACAAAATCACACTCTCTTTTTTAACATACCAAACCATTAAACAATTTCAAAACATCTTTAAAAAAAAAAAATGCTTCTGATATGTGCCAAGTGCTAAGCAAGGATGCATCAATATCTAACTGATGTGGGAGTGACCTACTCATGGGGACGTGATTTTTAATTAGTGACATTTATGTTCTTCTCATGCCGTGTTTCATGTTTAAGATATTACCGTGTTTAAACAGAGCATGAGGGCAGCCCAGATGAGTGTGCAGAGCGTGTGATCGAAGTCATTAAAAGTGAGCTCAAAGTGTCATTGCACCTTGACTTCTGAGCAAAGTAAAGCGCTCAGTACACGCATGAGATGTTTATAGATGAGTGTTCACACATGGCAGGTTCTTTGCAAGCTCGGCTCACTGCTTCACACTCAGCGGTAGTGCACAACATTTTTTGAAGTCATCTATCCTTTATTTAACCATTTTCACTTTGAAGAACTTTCACTTCGCTACTATAATTTTCTGTGTAACATCTTACTTTTTTACATTGCATTGTCGATCGGAAGGGTATGAATTCGAATCCCAGCATGCAAAGATGATGCTTCTGGGCCCTTAACCCTCACCTGCTCAGCTGTATAATTAAATTCATTGTAAGTCGCTTTGGACATAGGCATGTTCTAAATGCCATGTAACTGTCGCAAGTGTAACACAAATGGTTCAAGTGAGAGTTTGTGTGAAGTTACTTAGTACTGGGATGAAACTGGGACATTGAACTGCATAAATGATTCAAATATAGTTCTTGTACTTTCAAATAGACTTAAATATCATTTGAAAGTGAACCCCCTTAACCGGAATAGAAATGTAAAAGGAAATCTAAAAAGCGTATTTGTACTTTTACAAGTACAGAAATAGGGCACTTCAGTCACCACAGAATTATTTTTGTATGCACACAATTCACTGGAGCTCGTGTGTATTTTTAACGACCACACTCTGCATGCTCAAATTGGCCACCTCTTTATAAATGCTGTTACAAAAAATTCAGTTGAACAATTTCATAGAACACGGTTTGCTTTTTTTGATCGTTAATACAGAAATATCCATTGTTCTCAATTCAGGCCATCGGTTTAATTAATAGCACCAGGCATGTACACCACGGTTATATCACATACAGACATATCACGTGGAATCAGCTGCTGGTATTGGAGCATTCCTTATGAGTCGTAGTGAAGGAGATACAGACACCCTTATCTGTACTGATGCATCCGTAGTGTTAAGTACTTAAACAGGTACATGTGTGATTTTTTTTTTTAGCTTGTGCTTACTGAAAGTGCTTACAATAAAAACGCAAAGCAAATTGCATATGTCAATACGTGTGATTGTGCAAAGACCTGTAACAGGCTGATATCGTAATTCCACTCCTCACCACAGGGGGCTCTCTTCCACATCACTAAAGTGAAGCAGGAAAAAAAAAAAATTTGTTGGGGATTAGTGTAGTTTGAAACTAAAGTAAGGAGAAAAGATGAGATGAGAGGGAGAACACTAAAGGTGAGGAGGGGACAGAAGAGGAGAGGACAGGACGAGTGATTGAGCGAGTGAGTGAAGTGAGGGAGAGACAGTTTTAATGATGCTGAAAATTGGCCAGTGTGCACCGACTACCCTTGCAGTAAATCATTGCTACAGCTTGCTGTCAACTTATCTGTCCTCTTGTCCTCCTATCGGGCTGCTCCCACGTCCACCGTTCACACTCGGCCTCCTCCCCTCACTTGCACGCACTCTATTTTCTTCTCCCGAGCTATAGCCGTCTATCTCTCTCACTTCTCTCCCTCACTAATTTTATGAGGAGGTATTCAAAACTTCCATCTCCACACCATATTTGCCTTGTCACAGTAAATCTTATGTTAGGAGTATGTATGCGTGTGTGTGTGTGTGTGTGTGTGTGTGTGTGTGTGTGTGTGTCAAAATCACTGCTTCTAAGAAAGGGATATGAAAAAGGACATGAGGCCAGTGTGTACTTGTCAGTGACATGGTAGCCTGTGTGCACAAACATGACACAGACAGAAACGGCCATAAGAACTAGTGATAGCAAATCACACCATGACATTATGATAGAGATTTTATGATCTCTCTCTCTCTCTCTCTCTCTCTCTCTCTCTCTCTCTGTGAGTGTGCGTGTGTGTGCATGTGTGTGTAAATTGTGTACCTGAGCATAATGTTTCTGTGGTTAGGCAGGAGGAGAGCCATCTCTTCTCCAGAGCTATTCCCACCTGACTGAAACACTTCATACTCCTCTTCCTGTGACACAGAAACGCATTTATGATTTACATAATAATAAAAGAAAAACAGAACTTATAGCATTTTATTACTTTTGATCTGATAGCGCTATAGCTGGAAGATGTCAGGTTTTTGCACTGCATGTAAAATATATTGGGATGCACTTGTTCTTCTTAATATGTTTGTTAAAATATTAATAAGAAGGCAGAGTTATGCTGGGCTGTTATGAAGGCGCTAAAGATTAATTCTGGGGGGGAAAAAAAGCATAAGCAAAAGTGAGCACGGAAATGGCGTATATAAAAATGTTTTACTGTAAGTATAAAGTATCATTATTCAAAATATTACCACCGTCTTTACTAAATAACATTTTTGCCAAGAAATCAATCAAAATACGCAACAGTAAATCTTACCGACTCTGAGCTGTGCACGTGTGGGTGTGTGTCCTCACTAGCCTGGTGTGGGGAGCAGAGTGGAGCGGGTTGACTTATCACCACGGCCTGAGACGAGTGCAGGATTCGTGGGGACGGAGGTGGAGTAGTGGGCAGAACAAGGAGATTTTCAGCCTGGGGCTGCTCACAGAGGCTGTAGTGACTCAGAGGCCTTAGTGCCTCAGGATTCTCATCTTCCGACTCGGAGAGGGAGCTGTCTGCTTGATCTATGCATCAAAACACAGCAGTATGGAATGGGATGCAATTTCCCACGTGATCATTTTATTGAATTTACAGCCTCTGCTTTGTAGGATTGAGTTTGTTTTTTGCGAAATTACAGAAGAGGATTACTGTATCGGTAATGTAGTGGCTTGTGTATTTTTTTTAATGGCAGTGTGCAATGTTGTGCTGCATGATCATAAGCAAGATAAGATCAGGATCAAACCAGTCACTCACTACTCTGCAACAACTCGGTCAAGCTCCATTTAGAGCCGCTCAGGGTCTCCAGCCTCTGCTCCAGCTGGTGGATGTACTCAATCACCTCCTACACACATGCACACACACATACACACAAATTAAAAGAATACACAAACACTTCCAATAATATTCGAAGTTAAACTGTAACAATGACAAAATCAAAACAAAAACCAACCCAGTCAGGAATTTAAAAGACGACCGAAATGATCAAAGTGTAAAGCATAAAAAAAAAAAAATTATAATAATAATAATTTCACTATGCATTTACGCCATAAATTAAAGCATTGCTCTATTTAATATTGTCTAATATTGAATGTACACTTAAATTAATTATGATCTATATGACAAAATGAATTTGTTAACACACTGCTGTGGACAGAGCATCCCCTCCTTCCAAAGAAAGCTGCTCATTAAGCTATAAGTAGAAGATCTGTTGCTGAGCATGAGCTCACATGCTGTTCACTTTCAGATTTAGATTTAACAACATCAAATGAAGTGCGGGCGGTAAAAATGTATGAATACGCCCTTAAATTGTCATATGACACATTTATTATTTTGCACATTCATTGGACTGATTTATTTGTTTTTGTCAACTAAACTGTTGTAACTTTTTTTTTATTTTTTTTTATTTTTTTATAGTTAAGCAACTCCTACCAGCTACATGTATTTATCGTGCTTATGAGCGAGAGCTAAATAAGTGAAAGCAGTCTGCCTTTTTCTCAGCTTGCAGTTGCTCCTTTTCCTTCTGTGCCACCCGGAGACTGGCCTTCAGTTCCTGCAGCTCTCTTCGAGTTTCACCCAGCTGAACCTGTACACACACACACACACACACACACACACACACACACACAACCATAACGCCAAGTCAGAAACGAGTTATCACCTGCAATTTTGTAACTCGAGTAATAGTGGAGTTTGCACTCACCCGGTTGCAGTCTTTCTCTCGCCCTAGCTCCACCTCTGCTTTGTTCCTTTCCATCCTTTCCTCCAGCAGCTGCTCTTCCTTCTGCTTGATCTCATCATTTAGCCTGTCCAAATGTGTCCTGATCATCTACAGAGACAACACAGACACACTCTGAAAAGCAATATACAGTATGTTTTTTTTTTTTTTGTCTAACCATATCTGGGCATTCTTTATTCTTAAACAATAAATCTTGGGCTTCTTTTTTTAGTTTGGGGGCCTCATTCATAATGACCTCAGACATTTATAAATCTATTTTAAATTATTTCTACAATGTCCTTGAAAAAGAAAAAAAAAAAGTCCCTAAATACTTCTTAGTTCTTGTTGATTAATAACACATCATTTAAAAAATAATGGTAATTTTCTCAGCAGAAATGGTAGAAATTTATGCCCCAGTAGTTCATAATGATTTATTCGACAGAGTCTAATTGAGTTCAAAAAAGAAAAAAAAAAAGAAAAGAAAAAAGGGCTCTCGTAGTAATGTGCCATTGGGGAGGCTGTTAAAGAGCCGCATTCATTTGTGTATTTAGTTCTGAATTAAATTAGATATACACACACACACACACACACACACACACACACACACACACACACACACACACACACACACACACACACACACACACATTTCAGCATAATGATTTTATATTGTATTATACTTGGTCTGACAAACTTTTATTTCAGTTCTTTGGTTCTGCAACCAAATGAATGCTATTCAATACATTTTTCTTTTTAATAGAGTATGTCCCATTTTAAGAAATTCTGATGATAAACATTTTTTTTTACTTATCAATGTTTATGCTTATTTCCCCCAATTATCGCTAATCACATCAGTCACCTCAGTGCTACACTGTAGACTCTCTCTCTCCTGCACCCAGCTGGCACGAGCCTCCCGCAGTGCCAGGTTGGCATCTGCCAGCTGCAGGGTGAGTTGTGCCGCTTGTAGTCTGGCCTGATGAAGGTCGGCCTGGCCACTGTCCCTCTGTGTGGCCATGTCTCTGATCTCACTCCGCAGACTCTCAACACAGCGTTCACGGGCACTCAGTCGCTCCTGAACACCGCGTAGGTCTGCCAAAGCCGATTCATTGGCTGCCTGCATCACAACACCATGTTAAACAGATATCGCAATACAGTAGAATCCTGCAAAGCTACTACTTCAGCTTGTGTGGGAACGTGATAATACACTGTGTGTGAATATCTGTTGTTCTGTAAGTAATGTGAAGTGGGAGGGTGATGACAGATTCTTAAAGGACCTCTGCTTGAAATATGAAGTCTGTATGTGTGTAGGAGTCTGTATGGGTGTAGGAGTGTGAGTGTGGGTGTTGAAGTGTGAGCGTGGGTGTTGGAGTGTGAGCGTGGGTGTTGGAGTGTGAGCGTGGGTGTTGGAGTGTGGCTATGGGTGTAGGAGTGTATAAAAAAAAAAGATGTGATGTCAGTGGGTTTTGATTGCATGTACACTCTGCAGGTAATAATTAGTTTAAACACATATGCATCCGAAAGAGAAACAGCGTCTTTGTGACACACCTCCTTCCTGTGTGCGCTGTTGAGTTTGTGCGTCAGTGTGGTAATGGCGTCTCGTAACTGCAGGGCGTGCGTGTCTCTCTGTGCCAGGGAACTTCTCAGACTCTGGAACTCTGTAGATAGGCTATGCAGCTCCTTCTCTGTCTGCTCCAGCTTCATCTAACAGAAGATACACACACACACACACACACACACACACACACACACAGACAGACACACAGACAGACAGACACACACACACACACACACACACACACACAGACAGACACACAGACAGACACACAGACAGACACACAGACAGACACACAGACAGACACACAGACAGACACACACACACCCTTTACCTTTTCAAATTAACCATGACTGATTGAACCATAGAGATAACCCACCCTGTGGTTTTCCCTGTCTGTCTGCGGGTTGGGTGGTTTGCATGCATTAGGCAAAATATATTTACACATAACACAATAAAGTCAAACCCACATTCAAATCACATTAAAATCCAACACCCTCAACCACATAAACACAACAATGGAAAACATTCACCATAACTCTAAATGCCCCAGCATTCATTAGTGGTCTCCAGGCATAAACACTCTCTCAAAACCATTCTCAACAATCACTATGATAGCATTTAACTGTTACACAATGCTGTTGTATTCTCAGTTCTGTTGGTCGGGAATGTGTTCATCCACACAAAATATGGGTTTATAAATGCACATTTACAAAAATGGTGTTATTTATATAGTAACAGCTATTAGCTAAATGAACTGTATTGTGTAAGTGCCCATAAACAAACTTACAATAGTTGTAATATGGGAAAGTTTTTAGTATGCGCTTTGTAGGTATTTGGTATCATGACAAGCTGCTCTTTTGTCTTTCTCTCAAACAAGAGAGATAAAAAAAATAAAAAAAGAGGCCTGTGAGGGGACAGCTGTTCATAGCTGTTGTAATATAAGAAAACACTGCAAATTTTCCACTTCATTAAATGTAGCTATAAACAGCAAACATTCTTTAATAAACACTGGCATACTTAAACTGCTGGGGCATACAAGGAATAAATCCGCTTAGGATGTACCCTTATAGAAACTTAGATCGACTACGCAGTGGAAGTGCTGTCACACCACATCTAATAAATAATTATACATTATATAGTATATACATATTGTTGGAGCTTGTAATAATTATGTTTGACCAGGAGAATGCATAATGTTTAAATACAGGTTTGAATATATTGCCTCTTAGGCTTGACATCCACCTTAATATTCTTGTGTTCAGCTTCTATTTCTTTTTTTTGGGCTGCAGCTTTTTTGGCTCGCTCCTTCACCCTAAGGTAAAGAAATACAAATAGAAATCAGTGTTCACAATGACAGACCTTATGTTTTTACCCGATTAAATAGAAAAATGCAAACATGATATTACACATATGCAAGTAATTTATTGCATCTTTGGCTGATGCTGTGACACATGCTGTTGTATTGGGCTTATACTGCTTTTACTAGGTGGGGAAGCTCTTATGCTAGGACCAAATTAGCAGACACTTAGAAATAAGAACACTTATAATGAATTGGAAACCATTTGGGATTTGCCCTCTGTGTGAATGGATCCTTACTGAAATCTTGGATTTGGAAAAGCCTGTGTGCAACATCTTACTTCGGGAAAGTCCAGAAAAATGTTGAAAGCTTCTGATTAAATTATGTCACTGAATTAGATTTTGTGTGCAATTGGTAGGGTAACCTGGGGTCAAGCCTACTTCATTATTGTGGCCTTTTCTTATGCAGTCCGGTTACCTACAGGCAGGAGGTCTTACCTCTCTAGATCTGTCTCTCTCTCCAGGGCTTTCTGGGTGAGCACCCTGATGTCGTCCTCCAGCTGGCTGATCCTCTGCCCACTGGCCGCTTCTTTAACTTGCAGGGCCTGCTTCTCCTCCTGCAGAACCCCGGTCAGAGCTGCCATCTTCTAAATTAGAGCAATTTTTACAGTATGATAAATGACAACATGTAGACCAGCAGAGAAGAGAAGAACTGACAGATGCTACAAAACAGCACTTTGTCTACATAGGGAATATTAGTCTTCTACCTCCTGCTTCTTCTTCATGTCCTCCATTTGCTCTCTGGTGTGCCTGAGTTCCCCTTCCAGCTCCTTGCTCCTCTGCTCCCATGCCGCTTTGGTCCTTTCTAAGCACTTTCGCTCATGTTCACGGCTTCTCTCTGCTACTTCTAGAGCCAGTAATAAGTCAGCCCTCTCTTTCAGACACTCCTCCAGCCGGCTCTGAAGAAAGACAAGAATTTATAAAATTACTCAGATGTGTAATGGTAATGGAGGGAAAAACTTTTTTGGGTCACGACTGATTTGATTACCTGAAAACAGCTTTTTCCAAAGCCATGAGTGAGTGTGTGATATTATATCTTAAAGCTGCATTTCAAGATTAATCTTGAGTGTTCTCGTACCTGCAGAAGCTCGGCCTTGGGAATGACAACAAGCATGTCCTCGCTGACTTCTCCTCCCTCCAGGGTTTGCTCTATGGTCACCAGCTCCTCCAGTGGCTTTGGAGCACAGAAAGTGAAAGCAGAGCTGCAGGAACACACTTCGCCTTTCCCATCCACATACACAAATTGGTACTGCTCAGCACTGGGGCCTGGCAAATAGCAAGCTGTGGGAGTGTGGGAAAGATGTGATTACAGATCAAACTTTCGGGCATGTTTTTCAGAACGTAATGAGACAATAAAGCAATTGAAAGATTTTCTGCCTTTCCCCAAAATCTGCTTGAAAATGATCCATTATATCCACTTAATCCACATCAGGTCCCAAGATAAAATTATTTACAGGCTGCTTGTTTTTTTTTTATTTTTTTACTTACTGAGGCTTTGTATTAAACCCATTTCCTTAAATGGCTCAAACAGACTAATAACTATGATCCCTCAATATTAATTATCCATAAGATGATAGCAAGTCGTGATTTTCACAGCTGTAATTGAACTAAAAACAATTAAACGCTTGTCTACGTTTTACAAAACCTTGAGGACTCATTTAGAAACACACTGTCGCACGTAATTGACTGCATCAGAGTAAACACAAAGCTTGATGATTTATGTCACCATCCTAACTGGGATTTTCTGCGCCAGCCCGGTTATCAGCTGCTGATGACCTCACTGATGACCTCAGTGAGCCCTGACAGTAACTGCAGCAGTATCACTGTGTCCTTCAATGGACCCACTCACTCACGTCTTTGTTCCATTGTCGTCCCCCCCCCCCCGCCGTCATCTTCATTACTCAAACCAACTTTCCAACACATCAATTCTCAGCTGTTCCTTAAGGGGCTTAAGGTATTACCTCAGAACATGCTGCTCCACTAACTCTTATTTCTGTTGCACTCTTTTTTCATATTTAAAACACATCATATCTGATCGAACACTAATCTATTCCCTTCACTGAAACATTGCAACACACTTCATCAACATCATTAGATCAATGGGGTCTCCTATAGAATTATTTTATTATTATTTTTTTTATGTATTCAGTTTGGTTCATGAAATCTATTTACACACAGTATTACTAACATTTTTGGCTGTTGAGTTTGTTCGTACGTGTGTCGGCACGTTGCCAAATATAATATTACCAAACACTTTTAGCTGATTTACATTACCCACCCCAAACTCCATAAAAGTCAAAGCTCACAGAGAACTGAAAACTACAAAATGACTAAATTAATCCTGGTAAAGGCTAAATCAACCTCCTTTAAACCTCAGAATTTCTTTATTTATAACCCAGTTAGTAAAGATAACCTATTTTGGAGTCATATAGATGTAGAAAAAAAGGTAACCTTGGAAGTGGACACAGCAGTTAACATCAGTCCCTTCCTTGTAGTTGCCTGGAACCCGAGCCCACACAAATGTATGGTAGTTTCTCAAAGATGACCAGCCAACCTGGGAAAAAGAAAGAGAAATAATAACTCTTGAATACGCTGTTAGATGTAAATAAAGAGGTGATGACTTCCTGAGTGTCACCTTAAAGAGACCGATCCAGTCGCTGCTAGCCCAGCTGTGCTGAGCGCTGATGCTGTAGTGGCATTCCACTCGACTCTGCGGGAAGTAGCTGCTGCCCATGTTCTGAAACTCCACCATCCATTCTTTCTCCATGGCCAGAAGAAAACTGTGCTTTTAATAGAACGGGGAAATATATAACTTAAAAGAGGCACACACCAACACGGTAAAAGGTTGCGTTAATGATATTAGAACAGAAACTGTCCCTCTGTCAAGACGTATTTTTTTTCTCCAGTCTGGCGTCTCACTCTCAAAGCAAGTAAAGACAAGTTCCCATACTGCGAGTCGAACTCAGACCACCTGCATAATAAAACCAAGACCTCGAACCACAACGAAAACAACCGTAATCAGCTGTCTCAGAACACGGGCAGGAATTCACATGCTGAAGCTGCATAACAGCTATGAGAGATGGTGTGTTTAGAAGATCCAGTATGACAGGTGAAGCAGAAGAACCCAAGGTGCATATTTATTAGGGGTGTAACGGTACACAAAATTCACGTTTCGGTTAAATTTTGTTACTGTTAGAGGGAAGAAATGTGAAACATAAAATAGCTTTTCAGTATTTTTTATTATCAATGCAGTTTATTATTATTACCATTTGTGATCATCAACGTTTGAACAGTTGACATTTTGAAAACAATTTTAAATAACATGACCGTTTTGTTAAATAATATTTTGTAAAAAATAAAATATCTAAAAATAAAATAAAACAAATGAATGCAATACACTTAATAATATTGATTAATTGAGTAATCAAATTAAATTATTTATTTATTAGAAAAACTTATCAGTTATATAATTATTATATATACATTTTAAAATGATATAAATGGAACATATGTTAGACATATTAAACATATGTTAGACCACATTTGATTAACACAGATGTGTATGTAAGTCTGTGCATTTAATATTTAATTTTCTAAAGATATGATCTGCTTAACTGTTCTATGTATTTCAGTTTACTTTAACAAATGTCTTCATTCGTTCCATCCTCTATTTATTCACTTTATTCATAAAAAAAAAAAAGAAATATATATATATATATATATATATATATATATATATATATATATATATATATATAAATTACAATACCTGATTCTGTGATGCACACCAAAAAAAAGCTGCATTCAACTATATGTTTATTTACAGAAATAAATAATGCTGAAAACAAAAGAAAGAGTTGAGAGACATTTTCAGTATATATATATGTAATAATTAATTTAACAATTAATTCATATATGTAGATTGATAATATTAATATATGTACTTCATTGTATTCGTGTCCATGTAAAACTGTCTCGCGTGAAACTGGTGCGAAAAAAAAAATTAGGGGCCACTGACGTAGATGATTACAGCAAAGTATTACATCATAATTAGCCGCTATATCGGATTTATGTTATTATATAGGAAAGAACAAGGGCAACGTGTGCGCGCGCGCGTGAGGGTGCGTGAGTGCGTGCGCGCGACGCAAGTAATTACACAATCGCGTCACAATTCTCTTCCATAAGTGCACGCGGTGTCCGACTGGCGGCCGCATATTTTAACACGCTTGTCATGACGTTTGACAGCAACAGAAATACAAATTTCTGAAATAATATAACTGACAGACCTCCACCCTGCCGCCATTTATTACCCCGCGTTCATTTCCCCCGTTTTTTTTCCCCACTGCGCGCTCCCGTGGGTTCACACTTCATACCGACAAATGCGCCACGGTTTCATGTTCTTTACCCAGATAGATGAGAAACAACTCACCCTCAGTGCTCATTCACCTGCTCACTGCTTGGGGTTTCTTTCAAAAGACAGGCACGAGATCAGCTTCAGCTTCAATGTCATCAGTGGTTTTAGTCTAAAAAGTTGTTATCACGAGCTGTGCCTTTCCACAACAACAACAAAGACATGGGCTTTTTTTTTTTTTTTTTTTTTTTGCACACTTCCTTTGATTCATGGGAAATGTTGTACTCAATCGTGGGGCTGCTTTACATCCGAGCCTTGAAAACACTACAAATCCCATATAAGAAAAAGAAACCTGAAGGGTCGGCAACGAGTGACGTCACTCACAAGCGTAACTGCGGATACGCTTCTCATTGGTCAACGTTCCCGCAAAGTTCTCGCGAGGTTTCGTCTTTTTATTTACGCAATGTATCTACTACAACAGTATTTCAATGCACAGTAAAAATATGGCACGTGTGTTCTTATGGTTTTTATATTAAGAGATACTCTCATCTACGTTTTTTTTTTATATATGTTTGACAGAATACACTTTGGAATAACTTTTTATTTTGCATGCCAATGCCAAGTTTAGATGAAAGAGGTTCTGGTGTACCCTGCAATGTAGAGAATCTCTGGTGCATTCAGATCTCAGCTCATGTTCACTCCCTCATAATTATTTAGTTCAGGTTTTTATTGAGTACTACAAGCCAAACCCATTACAAACAGGTGCATGACACATGGCTATGCAATTTGCAGAAAGAAACACTATCTGTGGGCCTACTGGTCTGTCAACTGTTTCACTAACCTGGGTTTGTTCAATGTCTACAGCAAAGTTGTATGAAGAAAAGTATAATGTTTTGGGGCTGTTTCTGCGACTGGACTAGGTTTTTTTAATTCTAGTTTTATACATATACACACACACACACACACACACACACACACACACACACACACACACACACACACAGGTGCAGCTCACTCAATTAAAATATCATTAAAAAGCTGATTTTTTTGAGTAATTCAATAAAAAAAAAAGTGAAACTCATACTTTATATAGATTAATTACACACAAACTGATGTATTTCAACCAATTCTGATGTATTTTCAACCAATCAAACAAACATTTTAGTGAATTGTTGGCCTTCTGGAAAGTATGTTTATTTACTGTATATGTAACCAGTACTTGGTAGGGGCTCCTTTTGCTTTAATTACAGCTTCAAATCAGCATAGCATGGAGGTGATCAGTCAGTGGCACTGCTGAGGTGGCATGGAAGCCCAGGTTTCTTTGACAATGGCCTTCAGCTCATTTGCATTTTTTTGGTCTCTTGTGTCTCATTTTCCTTGTGATGATACCCCATAGATTCTCTATATGGTTCAGGTCTGGTGAGCAGAGGGACGCATGAAGTGCTCTTAAACTTCCTGGTAGACGTCTGTGCTGACCTTGGATTTGATAAAACACAGTGGACCAGCACCAGCAGATGACGTGATTCCCCAAACCCATGTAGCCCATAGATATGTTTCTGAGTGGTGGCTCTTGAAGCACTGACTCCAGCTACAGTCCACTCTTTGTGAATCTCCCCTAAATTTTTTAATGGGCTTCGCTTTACCTTTTTCTACCACCTTTTTTTTCTTCCATTCAACCTTCCATAAATGTGCTTGGATACAGCACTCTGTGAACAGCAGCTTCTTTAGCGATGACCTTTGCACGGTGTCATTGACTGTCTTTTGGACGACTGTCTTTTGGACGACTGTCAACCCATGATTGTGTAGCCTGAACTAGACTGAGACACCATTTAAAGGCTCAGGAAACCTTTGCAGGTGTTTTGATTTAATTAGCTGTTTAGAGTGAGACACCACAAGTCTCCCATATTGAACTTTTTCACAATATTCACATTTTCTGAGATACTGAATTTTGGGGTTTCATTAGCTGTAAGCCGAAATCCTCAAAATGAAAATAAATCAATATATATCATATATAATTGTAATACATCAGTCTGTGTTTGATGAATCTATATATAAGTTTCACTGTTTGTATTACTAAAATAAGTAAACTTTTTAATGATATTTTAATTTATTGAGGTGCACACACACACACACACACACACACACACACACACACACACACACACACACACACACACACACACACACACACACACACCTGCTATTAGACTGATCGAAACATGGCCGTGCAAAGAATAGAAATTTAAAAGAATCATCGACCACTAGATGGCAGTGCACCTTAACGAAACCCTAACCATCAAATAGCGAGAATGAGGACAGGAATGAGGAAGTAGGACATGGATGGCGATTATTTATATATAATATATAATCCAAAAGAGGGTGAACAAAGCAGTAATACGGTCTATAATACTCCAGTTTCATTTTATATGACATGGTATTCCAAAGCACTCGTAATATTCAATAATATTATAATGTCTTCTTTTTTTTTTTTAAGCTTATCAAGTTTCTTAATTTTTTTCTTAATTTTTTTTTATACTGCTAGTGAACATTATATTATTATATTTATATATATTATTCTATTAATGTAGATGCTAATGTATATCACTTATTTTATATATAAAATTTTATTATAATCCTTTCATTTATTTAGTCCTTAACCTTTTCTCTTCATCCTTCTCTATATCCAGCCTCTGCAGCTTTCTATTTTAAGCCATAAAACATATATACAAATGTATATAAAATCATGGCTTAAAAACATTTCAAGCTATAATTGCCTAATGAGGTGTTTATTAGGAACAGTGAAATAAATCTCATGCTTACATCCTTTTTGTATACTTATGAAGTGTGTTATGGTTATATTTGAATTTTGGGCCACACTGGATTTAGGAGGTAGAATGTCCAACTGATATGACAGGATACTTAAACTACAACTGGTTATTTAACACTGACAATTTTACAGTACAACATTTTTTGTTGGAACAATCTCTACCATCTTCTTCAAAAACGAATTTCCCTATTAATGATCGGCATCTCTGTTATGTTTAACTACTTGCAAACTTGCTAAACCTCCAAATATTCTGTCTATGGGATGGCACTGGTGCCTTTACACTGTAAAGCAATCCACAGCAGCCATTATGAACAAGATGGCCGCCCTTCCAGTATACCAGTCTCTATGCATGCAGTAAATGAGGCGGGTCTGTAAAGGGGCTGTGGTTGTTTTAACCATATAGTGTATGGAGTGGGTGGTGCTGCAAGGTTGAATGCCATTGGGGGATGGGAACAAGGATTGATTGATGGAAGAGGGATGTGGTGTTCTTGACCTTCTTGGATGACAAGCTTCAAGAGTAAATGCTATTGCCTTGTTCCACACTTTGTATCTCCATACACTTAGAGAGCTTGTTGTGGGTCTGCTTTTCTTTCCTTATTTCTATTCTTCCCTTTTTTTACTTATTGATATATTGCTAACAAAATTAATGGATGGCTAATCCAATGCATAATCCGTTCATCACCTAATTAACAGGCTTTTGCAAAGATGAGATCAAATATGTTGGCACTATGCAACTGCTTATATCAGACTGCTTAATTAAAATAAGGGATCTCTTTACTGACACTAACACTGATTAAAGCCAGCTAGGTGTTAGGGCAGGTTATATTATGAAGCTAAATTTAATCATGTGCAGAGAAGCTGGCAAATTGAAAAAAATAATAATAAATTGTAAATGTATTCCTTGGACTTTCTGAGTACAGTACAAATGTAGATTTGGATTTTAAGATGTCCTTGATAAGAATATTTTTGACTGTAATCTTATTATTATTTATACCATGCTAGTTTAAAAAGATGGTTCGAGTAAAATGATCACTTTTTAAATGTCTGATTGAGCCTCATCATAAAGTTAGCACAGGATCATTATCTAAAAAAACAAAAACGTCAAAATGGCTAAATAATCCAGAGATTAAACAGCCACTCAAAGCTGTTCTCATGAATTTTTTATAATAATAAGTAGAAGAACAACAACAACAACAACAACAACAACAATAATAATAATTATTATACATACTAGTACTTTTAATACTAATAATAGTTATAATAATAAAATATACATTAAATACTATTTCTACCATCATTATTATTATTATTATTATTGTTATTATTATTAATACTAGTAGTAGTTGTAGTACTAGTAGTATTTATACACTTTTATTAGTTTTGTTTAATTGTTAGTATAATTATATTTTTTATTTTATTTTTAATTCATAATTATAAATACAAATCTATCTTTTAAAGAAAGCCTTCTTCTAAGCCCCCTCTTTAAAAGTCACTCACTTTATACACTATATGTCTTTACACATTTTCTACCACATTTTCCAAGAAAGCACAAGATGGAGGCCAGAACTGAGTCCCCATGACCTTTTCACAGACACTACATGTACATGACTTTACAGGCACATAAATCACATCTGATCGTAATAATAATTACACATAATTGTATAGGCGTGTAAATCACAAAAAAGCAGAAGACTGGAACTTCTCGCTCCACAACATCACTGTACTTTCATTTGTCTGGAATTCTTAGGGAACTTTGTACATGAAAAATCTAATCAAACAAAATAAAGAAAAAGAAACGAATAGTGCAGCTTCATGTTATGTAGATGTTAGTAATTAGTGACTGGTAGCTGATAGTATCTTGGAATTTATTTTCATTTCATTATTTTTTTTATTTTATTGATCAAGAACCTAGAAGCACTTAGCTCCTTCTTTACTACCCGTATTAAAAGGCAGTCTGAGGAGGGCTGAATAATGAATATGAGAAATGTAACTTATAGTAGACTAGTTTTCAGTTTAACTCAGCCCACTTTTCCTGTAGAGATTAAGATTTCTTCAAATGATCCAAATCTGTTTTTGACATTTTGGGGAATTTTATTCCAAAAAACAATCAACTGGTCAATTTAATGCTTTCAATTAAAATGTAAATGTTCGTATGCAGTGTGTATACAATACCACATACACTATATGGACAAAAGAACAGGGACACCTGACTTTTCCAGCCATATCTGCTTCTTCCGATCTTCATATCTGCATAAAGATACCACTGTGGATAAGAGATCTCCATGACAGTAAGGGTTGGAGTGGAAGATCTTGAGTGACCTGCTACATAGCTCTGAACCTCACCACTGTTGATCACCTTTGGGATAAACTGGAATGCTGATGGCACCCCAGGACTCCTCAAACTTCAACAATACCTGAGTTTACTAACACTCTTGTGGTTAAATGAGCACAAATCTCCACAAGCACACACCAAACTCTGGTAAAACATTTTCCTAGAAGATTGGAGATCATTGTAAGAGCAGGGAATAAATGTACCACCAAATTTTTGGTCAGGTGTCCACAAACATTTGTCCATACTGTGTACTTGAAAGTAATTAAAATCATGACCAAGGTATGAGCCTTTTAATGGAATATATTGTCTTTATCAATGTGTGATTTGTTTAAGTAGCATGGCCAGCGTTATGTTCTCACGGTGAGTCATCACAGGTTTTAGATTGGTGAAATCTTTATTTTGGTTCAGTGGATGCTATGGAAGGACTAAAACCCAAGAAAGTGTGCTGTCATGGAAAAATAAACAACGATGAATTATAGCAGAATGTCACAATGATTTATGCATTATGCAATATCAGCTTGTCAGCTGTTATGATTTTTCTTGTTGAATTTATTCATAAATGACACTTTATACTTTCTAATCATTTTATAGGTACATGATGTTTTGCAACACATGTAAGACAAGTTAGTTCCTGTTACCAGACACAATATGACCACGACATAGAAGCAATAAACAGACATCTCTCTACATCTCTAATCCTCTAATCTTCTGTCTCAAAGTTAATTAGTAAAAAACACCCACACTGTCATGCTACTGAGAAACAATGCTACTCAAGTGCTCTGGAATAATAGCTGACACCAGAGACTCCTTTTATAAATGTAAAAAAAAACATTCATAATATCATTATTATATATTTAGATGTTTTTTCTTTATTTTATTTTTTTGTTTGTTTACTACTAGGCTTGGATTATGTGAAGCATCTGCCACACAAATACCTGTGAGTGAGCCGTTACAATAAAAACAATAGCTTATCAGGATGAGCATGTTAATAATGTATGAAGCTCTTTTTTGAATTACAGCCTGCACTATTGTCAAAGCTGCTGCAAGCGACTGTGGCAACAGTGCTGTACCATATCACACACGCTGTAACATAGTATCCACCTGTGCTAGTCTTGAATCAGATTGCTTTAGGGTATTGTGGAAATCCAGATGTTTGGAATTGACCATGGTTAAATGTAGTGCTCTGACTGTTGAAGTGGGTAAAAAAAAATGGTATTGTACCATGAGCAGTCATGAGGTGTTACTGATAAGAGAATGAGGGGTGGAGTGGATAACGGTAGGGGGAGGGGGGGTAGATAAAAAGCCAAATACACTGCAAGGGTAGAAGTCTTGGAGTAAGCTAAGGAACGCTGAGGACATAAATGAGACATTGAAGAAGAGAGGGAACAGTGGAGAGAGGTGCAGATTGAGAGACGAAGAGAGAGGGATGGAAAGGGGGAACAGAAGTATTTAGTATGCACGGCCAAGCAGCCCCATCTGCTTAGCGCAGCAGTACCCATCGTATAAATGTCTGTAGGCACATAAAGAATGTCTCTGATTTGATGTAATTCTGCAAAATTAATGACAGCTTTACTTGGGATGGGCCGTGAGGGAATGATAAGTGTTTCATCGTCCATCTGATCGTCCGCCATTACCTGTACCAAGCATAGCAGTGACTCATACTTGGGTACAGCCTTAACATAGAATTTTCACACAAAAAAACAAAACCCAACACAGTTTTCGAGGCAAAATTGTTGCCAGGCACTAACAATTTTTGTGTGTTGTAATGAAGCCTAGTGGTGCGGCACATGCCAACACACTCCCTCTTCCGCAGTCCTGCGCCTACACACAAATCCTTTGTTATGGCAGCAGAAGCTATCTCAGGGGCAAAAACCACACCAACGTTACCTTCAACAGCGCCTCGGCTGAAGCTGTTCTGTATTTCTGATCAAAGTGGTGCAACAGGCATGTCGTATAGTGAAGCCCGAGGTTGCGCTTTGGTACTTTTACAAGCGATGCTTTACTGCAGCTGTGATTGGAACGGGGTGTCCGTTTTAAAACAGATAGGGAACGGATCTAGAATTGCAAGCTGGACAGATCAATCTGCTATGGAATGCTTGAGTCAGTTTGTTCCGACTGAGTGGCATCCTCTCCTCCCTCAGCTTCTTGCACTACCCCAGACAGTCATCTTTGACCCATCCCCCTCATTCCTCCTCCACTTTTACTAGCAAGTGAGGGCATTCCTTTTACTAGCAAACCTGCTGTGTGTCTGCTGGGAACAGTAAAATTGAAACCCTTGTCTTATCAGAGTGGAGTGCTGGGCTCTAGATCAGGGCCTGTCACCTGGAACACACAGCTCCTCTGGGTTACCAATGCTATGCAGTGCCAGAGAGCCACAGACCAATTAAACTTAAACCTATAGATAAACAAACCATAGTGTTGCACAGGAAGATATATCATGTAACTCAGGCTCTGATACTTCAAACCTAACAAGCTGTTATTTAACAGGTTTATGGAATTTGAACACCAAATGAATGTATAACAATCAAATGATACATGAACATGGATCAAGTAAACCAAGATGGCAGCATGTGCACATTGCAAGGCTCTTGGTCCCACTGCTATTTGCTCTACTGGTTGGATACTAATTGTATTTCATTGTTTCTGTACTTGTACTCTGAGAGTGTAAAATAAGTTTAACCTAGCATTACATACCAAACATGTTTATATACATTCCTGTGTACTTGTTATGGTGATTTGAAGGAGGTCTGAACCCTAGATCGGTACAAGAAAACTATCAAATTACAGCTAAGGTGGTGCGATTATTTGTCATGGCTCACTCACATGGAACAGTCACAAGATTTCAAAAACAAGGCAGCCATTTTAACTCTTAAACGGTTAGATTTGTCACTAACAGAGCTTTATTAGTGTTCTCGATTTGTTTGCAGGGTAATTCCATTATACACAAAAGTGCATAGAGAGACTAATTAGAGTAAAATTTTATGTTCCATCTGACTAAGGCATTGAACATTTGGTACGAGCGTTTAGCGTTGCTCTGCCAGACACTTTCATTAAAGGAATAGTACAAGCACAGATTGCTATGCAGATCAGTTCTTTTTTTGTTTTTTGCCAATAGAAAAATTTGAACAGATTTTACCCATTAGTCATTAGTCCCATCGTGTTCCCTGAAATCATTTGCATTGCTAAAGCCTCTTTTTGCTCGGCGTTTCTGTATTATTATTGTTTTTTGTTTGTCTTTTTTTATTCGTCGCCTTCCATTAGCATGATTTACCCTCCCCACCACAGCTCTTTCTCCCTTTCTTGCTCATTTTATATATTTGGCTGAGTTGGAGACCTTTCTCTATGCTATGACCTTTAGGCTTTAAATGAAGCCCCTCTGTGGTGTGTGTCTCTTCATAGAGCAATGGTTACGAGCCTTTGGGGGACTGCAAAGAAATAACGATTCTGATGAAATGGCCCTTTTAAATAGCTATTCCAAATTCTTTCCACTATTTTTCCCTCCTCATGCCCTTTTCGCAACCCCCCCCCCAATCTTCTTGCTGCATTAATATTCATGCTAATGAGTACGAGCCCTAACAGCAAACTTCAGAAAACGCAAGACTGCAGTGGGAGTACACAAGTATACAATCACATGTGTATAAACACACACACACACACACACACACACACACACGCACGCACGCACGCACGCACGCACACATACACACACACACACACACACACACACACACACACACACACACACACACACACACACACACACATATCCCATCATTCAGTCAAACACATACATCAACCGATTTTGATTACAGATGGAGCTCAGATAAATGCCACATGTTTCAAATGATTTATGGAAAACAGAAAACCCTGATTGCATGTTAGCCATGAAATTCGGACCAAGTGGTCTTCCTCTTTCAGAAACAGTTGGTATTTTCTTAAGATTTCTTATTTTAATAGATCTAATTTGGCAGGAAGGAAAGAAACAAAAAAGTGGTTTTAGAAACCCTTTAATGTGTACACACAAGATTAATATTTGAATACTTGGATACTTGGGCCTAACAACATTTACATCTCTCTCTCTCTCTCTCTCTCTCTCTCTCTCTCTCTCTCTCTCTCTCTCTCTCTCTCTCTCTCTCTCTCTCTCACACACACACACACACACACACACACACACACACACACACACACACACACACACACACAAACAAACAAACACACGCACACACACACTGTAGCCTTTTTCTTCTTGTGCTGCATACTCTGCATACTTTGTTTCGGAAAGTGGAAAACTGGACCTAACTGAAACAACTAAATGTTAACAAAAAAAAAAAAAACTCTCTGAAAATGTAATGGACATACCTGTTCATTACTAGGCAATAAAGTTAAGACTGAGAAAGAAAAGTTGATTATGAGGGATAATTAAAGCAATAAAGTTAGTAAAGAAACCATGCAGATAGAACTCATGTCTTGGTCTCCTGAGCCTTTAGACTCAACCTTTAGACTCCAGCTGCCTGTCACTGATTGTGACTAAAAAAAGTCTTACATCACTGGCCAAACCAATATATTTTTTATACTAACATACTGTACAACCTTCACTTAAACAACGTCCATTTTGTGTCAAGCTGTGTACACATAAAACACGTATAGGCTGAGCGACACTCTGAGATTCTCCTACTCAGTTTTCCAATGAGGTAATATACTTTTACTAACAGTACACGAAGCAAAAGAAGGACAAATCAATAGCCTGGGCACCCAAGAGAAGCAGATTTTGTGTCTGGGCTATTAGTTTTATTATTTATAGTTGCCCCCTGGACAAGTAGGTGCAACACCCATCAAAAGAAAATAAACCCTTCTTCTCAGTGACGTTTTCAATCAGCTGAAACTAATTTCACAGTGGAACATTTTTTAGCTAGTCTTATAGCCATGCATGGATCACATACAGTCTGAAACAATAAAGCATATGGCTAGGATATCATGTAACTTTCCTTCTAGCACAATAAGTCACTTTACTTTTAACTGCCAAGAGAAATTAAATATCCAATCCGAAGGAAAAAACACCATGACTGAATCTAATTACCGGGTTGGTGACTTTTTGTTGCAGTCAAACGCAATTTTGGCTTTACTTTCAGGTGGGTGAGAGTTTTTATAAATAAAGCTATTGGGACAATCAAAGCCAATGGTGCACAATGCATTTACTGTGTTTATTTACAATGACATTTCTGCTTCCAGCATCTGTACCACACACACTCTTTAAATTTAAATACAGATAAAAACAGGAATATTTGGAACACAACTATAGTTTGTGACATTGCGTTAAACTTTTATTTTGTTTGCATGGTATCATTTTACATACGGTATTACATTACATTTATGACATTTGAAGGACATCCCTATCCAGAGCGACTTAGAATGATCTCATTTATACACCTGGGCAGTTGAGGGTTAAGGGCATTGGTCAAAAGTTTAGGAGCGGCAGCTTGATTTTGCTGGGATTTGAACTCATGACTTTCTGGTCAAATGTCCACTCTCAAACTCCGTGCTACAACTTTCCCCATTATATATTTAATATCTGAGAGGTCCTCTCAGATACTATTATTTTGTATGTTATATACTGCATGTGATATACCATGATACACCTGATATATTTCATTTTATATGATACATACTGCATGCTCTTTTTTAAGATTTGGAGCTCACAATTAAGTTTCTTAATCTGACTATACTTACCTTTTTCTGGAAGACATTAAAGCTGTGTTTTATGGCATTAGAAACATGGCCTTGTTAAACAAAGAAGCACACATTTTCCACTTTCAGATTCTTGTAAAATTTTCCTCTATTTATCCAAACAACCAGGGCAAAAACATGAGCGGTGGAAAAGTTGACAGCATTCGGGCAAGAAATCATGAAAGAGAGATGTTTGGTAATTATTCAGGGTGAATAAAAACGCAGACCACAAAATCTCGCACTTCTCTGAATAATTCAACTCTACAATGTTTGCCAGGCCGATGGATTAAAAACACTAAAACATGCTAAATATTAGATATATTGGTTAGGACCTAATTTGGTATGTTCTATCCTTAATTCTGCACCACAGAAGGGGATAAGATACATTTTAACAGTACCTATCCAATAAAATATTCTATCTTGTACACTATAGCTGGAAATGTATTGACTCAAGACAAATTTTTTGTTATATTATGTGTCATGCAGATTATGATTCATAGTTAAGGTGGAACAGAGTAAAAGCCATAGGCTCTAATCTGATCGTCCTTGACTAAAAAAGTCAGTCCAAGATCTCACCCTACCACATTCAAGTCTGGTTAAAGTCCCTAAGCGTCTACTCAAAGTTCTAAGAAAGATCCAGAAATGTTGGATGCATTACATAGTTGTAGTTGGCTGTAGTAGCATTGGGTTACACTATTATTGGTAAAAATGTTCTTATATGGCCTATTAACCGACGGAATGTACTATTAATACATTAATATATTGAGCATGTAAAATTCAGATTCATGCAAAGCTTAAAGTCTAAGTGTCAAAATACTGTGAGGCTTAAATTTAAGTACAAGTCCAGGAACACGTTATATCTTCCAATAGACTGGATGAATTTAGAGACAAGACCATCAAAACCCTGATTAAAGCCCAATTCCAAGAACTGGCTAATTAATAATTAAAAGTTCAAATAAAATAACAATTAAAGGCTTTTTCAGTCCTGTGTCTACCCTCACACATCTCTCAGTAAATGTACTCTGATGTGGACTAAGCAGCATTTAAACAACACCATCATTAATTAGAATCCGGAATGTCCAGTAGATATTAGAATCACTAACCACTAATTAAAGCCCAATAGACACAGTCATTTTGGACATCTACATTATTCCTATACTGGAACAAGGCTCAGAAAATATAGAGAAAACCGTAGTAAGCACTAAATATAAAGCACAAATAGCATCCATGGGAGCACACGCTGCCTTCATCATATGCATGATTTGTTGCCTGAATGGAATACTTTGGCAGCACATAAACAAAACTTAGCCAATTAAAAAAAAATGTTTGTTCCAAACACACATAAAACTAGCAGCCCTTTACAAACACATAAACTTTGAACACATAAACTTTAGCCACATTAAACCCCTGCCTAGGCTCCGCAACAGCCATGTTTACAGATAAATCAACCAATGCACAAAAGGTATTGTCACAATTTGCCTCAGAAATAAATAAAGCAAAAGGTTTGTTTGAATTATTTGTATTATGGGCTGATGACATTTCTGTGGTTAAGAACACATAGTAGTGTCTTGTTATGATTTATGATCAGAGCGAAAGGATTAATTCACGGTAGTAATAATGACTTATTGAGTGCAAGAGATTTATAGGCCAGGGAAAAAGGGGAAAAACAAGGATGCTGCTATTTATCAAGAACCTCTAAAACCTGCTAAAAAGCCATTTTTGTCATTTTCTGTCATTTTTAAAAGATTGTCTAATATTTCAATTACAAAACTGAGGCAATATTGAGTAAGTCATAGGCTTAATGGGCAGTCTAATTCAGTGAGTGCAATTGGTGATTGGCAAAAGCATCATTCTTTTTTTGAAGGACCCAGGCAAATCAATTCAAATCAAATTGAGGGGTAGGGAATTAGAGTTGAGAAGGTGGTGGTGATTCAAACAGTTAGACACCTCTTAAAACAGTGTTCTAGTAAGAAACTATGTATTAAGAAATTAAGACCTCATTTACCATTTTAAATTGTAATATTACACAAAGATAATCCAAGTATATATAAAATGCTTTTAAAAAGATTTGGGTTATTAACATACCCAAACACCTTAATTCATGATTGACCTGTGATTAACCTTTTTTATTTTTTATTTTTTATAACTGAGCTAAATTTGCCACACCCAGGCCTGATTACTGCATGTTAAATCTTGGAACCTTCCCAGTCTACCAGTATTACTTCAAGAGAGCAACGACTACTCATCCAGGAGCTCATAAAAGAACCCAGAAGAAGAACTGCAGGCTTTACATGCCTTAAGGTCAGTGCTTATGATTCAACAATAAGAAATAGCCTGGGAAAAAATGCCATCCATGGGAGAGTTTCAAAGCAAAAGCCACTGCTGACCAAAAAGAACATGAAGGCAGTCTTAGTTCCCTAAGACTTTTGGGCAAATATTCTGTGGACAAAAGTTTTGGAAGGTGTTTGTCTCATTACATCTGGCGTAAAACGAACACAGCATTTCATGAAAAGAACATCGTACAAACAGTCAAACATGGTGTTGGTAGTGTGATAGTCTGGGCCATGAATTCTGCAGTCTCCCAGAAAATCTGAAAAGAGCTTAAGGGCAATTGGGTTATGCAGAAGGACAATAATCCAAAACACACAAGCAATTCCACCCCTGAATAGCTCCAAAAAAAACTAAATTAAGGTTGTGGAGTGGCCTAGTCAAAGTCTTTAGTCTGAAAGTGCCAGTTACCAAAAGTGCTTGATTGCAGTTGTTGTCGCCAAGGGTGGCATAACCAGTTATTAGGTTTAGGGGTTCTCAAACTTTGCTACTAAGGTGAGGTTGTGGAAGTCAGTTTCATGTAACAGCACATTCACCATGGCAAGACTGAGCACAGCAACAAGACACATAGTAGTTACACTGCTCTCAAGGTCTCTTCCAGGCAAAGATTTTAAAGCAGACAGGGGGGCAAAATGTGCTCTTCAAGCTATTTGGGGAAATAAAAAGCACAAAGAAACAGGAAATTTAGATGCAGTGATCAGGAAAGGAAACTTAATACAGGAGGTAAAAGACTCATCATACTAACTTCCTTTCGACATCAGAAGATGCAGTGCCAACAGCAGCAAATTAGCAGAAAACAGTGGGACTCAGGTATATCCATTTATTGTCTGGGGAATTTTGGCCAGTAGTAGTCTTCATGTAAATAAAAAAGCCACACTTCCAACATTGAAACAAAACTAAGCGACTCAACTATGCACAAAAACAAAGGATGTGCGGTGCAGAAAAATCGCATCAGATGCTCGGGACTGATACGTCAAAATCTTTTGGCTTTATCAAAAAACAAGTTGATTGCCAAAGGGGTGGAGAATGGTACAATAATTAGTGTCTTCAGGCAACAGTGAAGCATGGGAGAGTTTCCTTGCAAGCATGGGCCTGCATTTCTGCAAATGGTGTTGGAGAATTGGTTAGGATTATGGTGTGCTCAATGCTGAGGAAAACAGGCATAATCTTGTTTATCATGAAATATCATCAGAGAGATGACTGACTGGCCCTACATTTGTTCTGTAGCAGGACAAAAACCAAACATACAATTGATGTCTTCAGCATAAAAAAGAGTGTAGTTTAAATACAAATACACTATCAATATTGAAGTCCATAATATAACAAAGGAAATAGCCTGTCGTGCTAGGTTTGCATGGATATTTATTTTTACTAGCTGACCACTAATTAAAAAATAAAAGTAAATGACTAGTCAACTAGACATCTTTTCCATTGTCATGACTACTTTCTGGTTATGTTAAAAAGTGCAATAAAGAATTTGTCAAACCTCACTGCAATTAACAGCCATTCCATGCCACAAATTACATTACCAGCTTACATTACATTTCAGGCTATACTGCTAGCAAAGATAAATGAATAAACAAAAATGTGTTATAAATGTCCTGTGTGTGTGTATCTGTCTTTTCTAGTACATTATTTAAGACTATATAAATTCTTACAATACACTCTTTTAGATGTTGTGGATCAGGATCAATGGATTCTGCAAATGAGGCAGTATGGAAGCTGATTTTCGTCATAGCATGATGTACACCATGACTTTAAATAATAACGACTTTTATAATAAGACTCATAATTATAGAATGCACCCCCCAAACACACACAATGCCACTTTTCACACATTATGATTTGCTCAGGTACAGGCTTCCTGCCGAATCTGACTGGAAAATTGTCCATTTTAGATATATATAATCACTGCTGAGGATCATTCTCTTAACCTGTGGAAAATAGTGCAACTGGGTTTATGCCAGGACATGTCTGTTCTTCCTTGGTGATTCCTGCACTACTCAACTCTAGTTAGCCTAGTTGTATTTGATTGTTTAACATTGTCAATAATTTGTGTATTTTTGGTTGCAATTAAAGCCCCACTAAGTAAAGAGTAAAAGTACCTGTTTAGGTATCTATGCCATCAAAAAAAGAAGTTTACAATTGATCTTTAACTGCTACAAGTTCTGATTAGCTTTCTGCACTGGCTAAACGTTTTGAGGTATAAACAAATCCCACATTACAGTACATTGTATACGATTCATCCAAAGAGTTTAGATCAATCTGAAAAGAAATCTAGATTTTTGTAACCATAATAACCTTAATAAAACAGCCTGTAGCATTACAGGACAACACCACATAGCTACCAGCTCACAGTCTCATGGGTACACGAGGACATGAATCAAGACAACAATGAAGCAAGACAGATAGCTTAAGGAGGAAAAGTGCTGGCTGATTTATAACAATTAGTCTGGCTGACCTACAGCAATTATAGATTTAATTGCTTAGCTGGGATTAGCCAAATGGAATAAAACATGGGCTGATGAGTGTAACTCACAATCTACTTACACCATGAAAGGATATTTATCAAATTTGCCTGATAAGTTAAAGGGCTTCACAGGTGTTGGTTTAGGTTGGTTTAACATGTTTAATACCAAGCTTAAATTATTGCATGCTCAGATAGAAACACTACAAAACACATTTATTAGTAACAATGAATCTTTCCTCAGTGAATTCAGTAAACTAGCCTAACTAAGCCTATTAGCCTAAGATTAGGACTTTACCAGGGACCCTGGAGTTTTGAAGCAATGCTGCTAACCCTGTGCCACAATGCTGCCCAGTGAAAATTGTAAAGCCTTGCTTTAGCTAGGCTATTACATAAATATAATTCTTTTCCTAGACATTAACTTGGTTATTATCTAGAGAAGGTTATAGAATGAAACTCTGAAACTATGAAATTATTTGTATGCCATGTTTTACCAAAGTGTTCCGGCTCCCATGGTTTCATTCATTCATTAAAAGTAAAACTTAAAGCCATTAACAGTAAAATGAATATACATTTATGAAATATTAAAGATGAACCTTTTTGACATGGCTAGACCTTCCTTCCATCTTTATTGAAATGCTGTTAATAGAAGGGACTTTCTAGAAAGTTAGGGTAGAAGAGATTAGGGAAGTGGTTTGCTTGTTATACATATAATTGCCAGATTGAACTGACTGCTTCCAGCCTAAACAAAAGTGTGCCAAATTATATCTACCACGCCAAGTCCATTTTCAGACCAATGTAAAATAAACACAACCAAGCTGCTCCTACTGCAATGCAGGGATATTTTCTCTTCTCCAATCCATGAAGCTCTGTCTACTGTTCACGCCATACACACATAGCTCTCACCCTCCCTTCCCTTATCAGGGAAATAAGCATTTTTACAGAGTTTTAGCTGTAAAAAGCCTCGAGCGGATAGCCCATAAATCTGGCCATAAACCCGTTAAGTTGTCAGAGGTGCCATCAGCTATCAATCGTGAGCTGCGAGGCTGATGGAGGGGAAATAGGTGATAAAAAACAGCATTTTAGGGAAATTATGTCTAGTCTTCCATTTGCAAAGTGCTGCAGTAGCATCCATCTAGAATCTTAATCGTGGACTCTGGTGTGGGCGGGTGTGTGTATGTGTGTGTATATGTATATGTGTGTGTGTGTGCGTGTAGGGTGAGACAAGGGATATTCAGAAACCCCAACGAGGGTGGGCCAGTACACTCAGTGAAGTAGAGGATGGGGGGAGGGTTGAGGCAGATGGAGGTGTAAGACATTATACAACTCGTATAAATCTCTTCCACACTCCTATTTTTCTCTCTCAATCTTCCAGGCACGTTTTCCCCCCCTCCCGTTCTTTTTATCATCCATCTATCTCTCGCTTGATCGCATCTTCCTGTTGCCCTCTCCTCATTTTCACCCTTCCTCCTTTCCGCTTTCTCTTGTTTTTGTCTCCCCTTTGCTTAAGCCACGTATAACATGTCATGTTTCCGCTCTCCATCCATCCATCCATCTTAGAGGATGCCGGATTGGTTTGCCTATTGGCAGGCTAATAAATGTTGAAAAAGAATCATGGTTTAAAAAGTTACCATTAACCAGTCCCAAACTGTAACTTTTCAAAAATTTATTTCTTTTACTTAATTATTAGACTGAAGAATTCAGGCACAATTATCAAAAAACAGTCCATCGTTCCCACATAATTTATGTTGGACATAGAGACTGAACCAGAAGATCCCTCACACTGAAATTAAATAGAGAGAACACTCAATTCAACCCTCATCTAGTTTATTGCCTCTGGCTCTTTAACATGCTGCCTTGTGATGCTGTGTTTACTGCCTCTGTACTTTGGACATAAAATATGTCGGATTTAGTGAAAAGACTAAATTTATAGAAGAGAATAGAACCCTGCAATGTCAGGACTCTGGAACCTATGCATGGAAGATAGCATAGAGATTGTGCCTTATGCAAAACCCATTTTTAATTTCTGGTTGTTTATTAATTTGAATGTTTCCTTTGTCTCTTTCTGAAAGTGGACATCCCAACCACCAGCATTGTATTATCCTATAACATCCTTTCACCTTGTGTATGCTTTCAAATCACCGTTTTTCTATGTATTTAGGACCTATGTTGAGGTCAATATCTTTATCTTATAAACAGCCATGATAAAATTAAACATGCAATTTTAAACTAAATAATTAGAGGAACATTGCCTTTTTGTAAAAAAAAAAAAAAAAAAAAAAAAGTAAATTTAACCATTGTCTTCAATCATTGTCTCTTATGATTGCTTATTTTTATGTTACTCAAACAAAAGTAAGCGGAGATCAGAAGTCACTGAAGCTAAATTATTTTGAGGCCTCAGGTTTGCCGAATAGACCAACCTATAGTCTAGTAAAAACTACAAATCCCACAAGGTGGTGTGTACAGAAATCTTTGTAAATGGCTTCTCTTAAGAATTTTAGGACTTGTGCAGGTTAAAAGCAAATCCCTTTTTTAAACAAACCTTAGTCTGTATGTGTTAAGACTGTGTCTGGTCAACGCAAGACAAGACATGAAAAAGTGCTGCACTGCCATCCATAGGCAGTTTGCTGAGTTGCACATTCATACCAAAAATCTCAAGTCCACTCGAACATGGGGAGGGGCTAGAAATTCTGTTAACACACAGTTAAGGACTGTGTATATTTTTTTTATATCTGAAACAATTGCTACATCTTTTGACCCTCTAACACAGGTCATATCCATCATCCTGGACCACCTAATGTCCTGTATTTCAGAGTTCACTGTTTTAACAATTAATTGCTGAGTTCCAATTCAACTCAGGAAGTAATATTAATTAGATAAATAACTGAATCAGGTGTATTGGCAGCAGTGGAAATACTCCTGTAAAACTATTTGTTTGGGGATTTGTATCTGTGGCCTGTAAATATTAAATCTTTGTTATCATTCTTCTTGTCAGGGTTTACAAGTGTCTAATTGACATGCAACTTTCAAATGTTTCACATTATTATCACTTACGATTGTGATTACTGAAACCCACATAAGAAATACCTTACACCTTAACACCTTACGGGACACAGCTGCATGAGACTCTGGGGGAGGGGAGAACAGCGTGGAAGACAGTTCTGCAGTTCCAGACACCACAACCAGGGGGCGTTCAGAAACAGCATTGAGTAGCTCTGAAGTAAAGCTATGAATACACAGTATAGCCATGGTAGTAAAATGTCTAGCCTATAGTTTAATGATACATTATAGAGGTTTTGTGGGCGCCTAATATTCACACATGAACATCCCATTCAAGATTTAATCAGCTCTGCTCATCTGAAAAAGCAGGAAGTAGATTTTGGTGAGTGGTTGTGCTTTAAATGCAAAGTAATGCAAGAGCTGTATTTTTATTTTTATTATTATTTTTTTGACTAATGCTTCATAGAGCTAACTTAGAAACATTTTAGCACTAAAATAACACAAAATGCAACATGAAACTATACGTTTGTTCGGTTTTATCATTTCGTTACTACTACAGTTCCTCAGATGAGCCATATCACTGGGCTCAATGATGTCTCAGCTATTCTGATGACACACAACCTTGCTTATCTTTTTTGCATCCACCACCCATGTTGCTCAGAAGATAACCAGACTTCCACATAATATGTTTACATGCCCTAGTTATTTATAGACGTGCCTACTGCAACTCTCATCTCTTTAAATGTCTCATCTCCTCAACAAAACATTCAGAACGTTGCTGTTTATAACAACCCTCATTTGACCATTGGTCATGGCAATGGAATCCAGAATCAAATTCAAACGACATCCATTTCTGAGGTCCAAAATGATCATAGAGTAAGTTTTTGCGTGTTAGTCTCTCAGCTCTGCAATGGGAAAATCAGATTTCTACTTCAGTCCTGTCCTTTAATTGCAATATCTTATGGTTACAGACTCACTATATGCTTTGTAGCACATCCTCTTCCAATGTTTGCAAGTTTTGCAAGACGATCTAAACAAGAGCTTCTGCTAAGTGAGTAAATGTAAATGTCTGTCATCCTGGGTGTACGGTTTTAACTTGTTTTGTTGCTCTTTGTCACTTCTGATTCCCCAGGCCTATGTACAAGCAGGGTCATAAAATGCCCTTTTTCACATCTGTGTTAAAAGGAACACCTGTAACTCGATTCAAGGCTCTGAGCTCAGATGCTGATGGCAGTTTTATGGCTCTTGGGAATGAGGATGTACACTTAAATAGACACTTTGTGTGCATGACCAACTCCGTGTACCTTCACATTCCCTGGCCTGAGAGAAGCCATCTCTTGAAGCGTGTGAATGGGTACCATTTTGACTGTGTCTTTCGTGTATGTGTTTGCACAGTCGGGGTTGGTCAGGGATGGGGAGTGTGTTACCACCCTGAGGACTTCTGCTACTGTTTTAGTCATTCAGAGACCCTGAACTGGCAGACACATTCATTTAAAAAACATTTGAGTGCCCCAAGGTTCTTGTGGTGATTTACTGCTTATTTGGACATCTGCAAAGAGCTTCTGAACCCCTAGCATTTTCTCTACTTTGCTTGCTCAGTTATGCACACTCCTTCAGACATTTTCTTTCTGTCTCTCTTCCTTGTTCTTGTCTCTGCCTCACACTTGAACATACTCTGCCCTTTCTTCACCTTCATAAACTGATTCAGCTGCAAAATATCTCCTGAGAGGTTTATTCTCTCTCCCATTTTCTTTTCAGTTTGCCCATGCATAGTGCAGATGAATAGTTGCTTGACTGCATTCGGGAAAAGGTGTACAGATATTTGACATTTGACATCAAACGTAGTAACTAAATCATCTTTTGCACGTTTCTGTCATGGAGGCCTCCAGCTATTGACAGTGAATGGCTCTGTAATGGCTCTGAGGACTGTGGGTGGTGTTAACTGTGTGGCATGCATCTTAAAAGGCATGTCTAGGGGGCCTCTGTCTTTCTTGAAGATATGGTGTGATTAGCCTCTGTCTGTCCACAGTAAACACACACACACACACACACACACACACACACACACACACACACACACACACACACACACACACACACAGTCATTAGCTGTGGAGCAGCTGGACAGGATCATTGGTAGCCACGTTATGCTTACATCACTAGTTTAAGGCTTGTCTTAATGTGTTTTGCACCCCAAGTGGAAATAGTTTAAGGTACTATAGTAAGAATAGGTTTATTAATATGGACTGATTTATCATCCTAGTTTTTGTTCACGGTGCACTCCACACCCCTCTATTAAAATCCTCTTACATCTTTGATAAAAGCTACAATTGTTCATATAAGTGATTTCTTTTGCACTGCAAATGTAACACTACCTTTGAATATGCCGATGTTTAAGCAGGGCACGCCGAGTAAATATGCATTTTTATCACTAGCACTGGATACAGGGACACGCAGGGTGCTTTTTATTTGTACAGTGGTAAAGAGCAGCAGTAAGGGAAACAGCATAAAATGGGGGGAAAAGGGAAGGTTAAGGAAAGAGGCAGAGGGGGTGAGATGGCGGTATTTGAAGTTAACATTGTAAAAAGTAAAAGGCATTTTTATGACATTTTGTGTTAAAGGGAATAGGGGCACAACAAGCAGCAGCACACGAGAACAGCCTCATCACCAAATCGTCCTTCCCTCCATTTTTGTTCCTCCATTATTTGCTGTCTACTTTAGTTTTCTGATTTTGTGGTATTTTGATTTATTTATTTTTTTTCATCTTCTCCCGCTTATCCGTAATTCGGGTCGCGGGGGCAGCAGTCTAACCACGTCGCTCCGACATCACGGTCCTTGGTTTATTTTTCTCGTAAGGGTCCCCTGGAGCATAGAGGGTTAAGGGCCTTGCTCAAGGGCCCAAGAGTGGCAGCTTGGCGATACCGGGGCTTGAACCCCCGACCTTCCGATCGATAACCCAGCGCCTTAACCGCTGGAGCCACCAATCCCCCATTTTTTTTTTTTTTTTTTGAATTTTGATTTTCTATTACCTTAAATGCACAATATGGACAAAGGTTTGACATTTAGTCCCCATTTACTGTTATAATATCCTCCACTCTTCTGGCAGGATGTATCAATAGATCTTGAAATATATAGCTGTCAAAATCTGTACTCATTCAGAAACTAGGGCATTTGTAAAGTCAGGTACTGATGTAAAGATAAGATAAGATCATCTTATCTCTCTTATCTTATATAGGATAAAGGAGGCCTGGAGTGCAGTTAGCATTCAAATTCATCCCAAAGGTGTTCACTTGGCTCAAGGTCAGAGTTCTCTTGCAGGCCACTTAAGAATTTCAACTCCAACCTATGTAAATCATATCTTCTTGGAGCTGGATTTGTGCACAGGGGCACTGTCATGCTGGAACAAGTTTGGGTCTCATAGTTTAAGTGAAGGGAAATTTTAAAGCCAAGACATAATAAACACTTAAATAACATTGTGTGCCTTTCATTTGAAGAAGAAAAACATATGGCTGGAAAAGTCTGGTGTTCCAATACATTTGTCCATATAGTGTACTTTTCCATGTTACTAGGATTGTTATATTTTAGTATATATTTGTTACCTGGATAGTACATGTATTTTACCTTCATTAGGTTTTAGAATAAAGCTTTAAAGATACATTGATAAACCTTAAGGTACAACCCCAATTCCAGAAAAGTTGGGACACTGTGCAAAATTTTAATTAAAACAATGCAATTATTTGCAAATCTCATAAATCCGTATTCTGTTCACAATAAAACAAACAAAAAACACATATAAAATGTTTAAACTAAGAATATATACCACTTTAAGGTAAAAATAAGGTCATTTCGAATTTAATGGCTGTCCCAGGTCTCAAAAAAGGGACAGGGCCATGTCTACCACTGTGTGGCATCATGTCTTCTGTCTGTATACATCTGAAAACTGAGGAGATCAGTTGTTTAAGTTTTGGGAGTGGAAATGTTGTCCGATATGTGTCTTAATAGTTCTGGGTGTCCTTTGTTGTATTTTTCATTTCGTTATTCGTTTCCAGCAGGCAGGCCAGTTCAGCACCTAGACTCTTCTACTAGAAAGTCATGCTATTGTAATCGATGCAGTATGCAGTTAGCATTGACTTGCTCAAATATGGGAGGCCTTCCCTGAAAAAGACGTTTTCTGGATGGAAGCATTTGTTGCTCTAAAAGCTGTATATACCATTTAACATTGATGGAGCCTTTCCAATTGTACAAGCTGCCCATTCCACAGGCACTAATGCATTCCCATACCATCAGAGATATGGATTTTTGAACTAAGAGCTGTTAACAAGCCAGATGGTTTTTCTCCTCTTCGGAGTTCAGAGGACGTGGTGACCATGGTTTCCAAAAATAAATTACATCAAATTAAATGAAGTTTAATATTTCACCATAGTATATTTTAAATGAGCTTTAGCACAGTGAGGATAGCATTTATTTGGATAAATTAAACCTCCATTATGTGTGATGACATGGCAAACTGTAGTCACAGACAATAATTTCTGGAGGTGTTAATGAGCCCATGCACCAATTTTCATCACAGAATCATGACTGTTTTAAATGCAGTGCCCCCTAAAGATCATAGGCATCCAATATTGATTTTTGCTCCTGTCCCTTGTGTACAGAGATTTCTCCAGATTCTTTAAAACTGATAACACTTTTAATAACAATTTTGATACACTTAATTTTTCCAGGCTTTTGTTTCCCCCGTCCCAACTTTTTGGAGATGTGTTGCAGCCTTTAAATTTATAATGACCAATTTTTTTTTAAATTGTTCATGTCCTCAGTTTAAACATTTGATATATTTTCTATTTTTCCATTGTGAATAAATATGATGATATTTGCAAATCATTGCATTCTATTTTTACTGACATTTTTTCACAGTGTTCCAACTTTTTTGGAATAGGAATTTGTACAAATTGACACCTTTTTGAAGTATAAAGATATTCTTCATATCAAAGTTAGATTTTTTTAAATCTTATGTGGCAATAGTGTGAATGTCTATGAGATAAACCTGTTTATTTTTAATTGAAACCATAATCTCTATTTTTACTCTATCCTTAGAAGAAACAATACCTATATAATCATTTCCTTGATAGGTAAGAAAGAACATTTGTCTATTAGTAAATCTGAAACACAAATTTCCCTAAGGAGGCCCTTCCTTCATGGCTTTCTTTTTTCTTTAATAATCTGACAAGCTTTGTCCAAAGGGCAGGATATTGGGTGTTTTCACTCCCTTCTGTGTATAGAACTGCAAAAAGAAAACAATGTCCTGCTCACTTCTCATACAGATGTCATAAACTTTTGACCACTGTAGCATATGGAGAACACACATTTATTAGAGTGGTCCATGCCCAGGCTTTACTACCTGAGATTATCTTGTCCTGTGGCATTTGTAACAGTGCTGTGCAATTCACCTCAATTTTGGAATATGGTAACAATAAGTACAAGTACATTTGAAAAGGAGGTCATTCTTGTGGCTTCAATTAATGCATATGAAAGACATCAATAAATAGAGCTGAATATTGTGGTCAAATGCTCACAATCAATATAGCAACTCTATTGAGTAAGACTCTCAACGAAAAATGTGAACATATATATATTTATCTTTGAGTGGCCTTGGAAAAAACCCAATAACCAAAGAGTCCACCACAGAAGAAGTGCTCAGTAATCAGGAGACTGTGACCTCTTGAGGCTAGGAGGAGCACTTCTCTGAGATGGTGTGACATTATTGGTCATGAAAGATGACCGTATATGCTACCAACCTTCTTTGTTTCTATTCTTTTTGTTCCAACAGTCCAGAGATCTCTCTGGGTGTAAAATTATTACGCTTGCTATAGTGAAAGACAAATTATCATTGCAAACTGTTTTAGTATGCACCAGTATAGGCAAGGCAAAAATTAACCATTGCATTTGATATTGTTACAAATGTTTCACTGTATAAGCCAACTGAGATTTGATACTGACAGATACTGACAAGTATTCTCTTGATATTAGCTTGGTTTACATGTTGATGACGAGTGGAGTGTAAATAGCAGTGAAATGGAATGGGGGAAGGAGGGTGCGGTGAAATCAATGACCTTGGACTAACTAGAACCAGATGAAGGCCAAATAACTGTAGGCATGATGTCATAAAAAGCATACCCTCTTTTCCAGGTGTTAAAGAAGATAAAGAGCCAATGGATTAAGATGTTGCAAAGGGAAAACAAAACAGCTTCTAGTGGATCTGTCAATTAAAAGGCATTTTTCATCAACTAGGTCATAACTTCACACCAGGCAAAGTGCTGGAAAACACCACTCAGAATGGCTCTCAGCAAAAAAATCTCATTTGTGCACATTGCATGAAAAGAATTCATTATGAACTTAAATTCATTTGCAATGCCATTTTCTTTAAGTTTGTGTGCAAATGGATTTTTGGAGACCTCTCTGTACTGTTGTAACACTATTAAAGACTTAGCTAGACAGGGTGTGGGCTAAAATGATTAAGGTTGCTAAAATGAAAACCAAATGAACACTGCAAACATGAGTTGCTTTATGTGTTTGGTGAATACAGATGCCATAATAAAACAGATGAAATAAAACTTAACATTAAGATTGCACAATTAAACACAAGTCATTAAATATACTGCAAAATGTCAATAAACAACAATAAAGTCAAAGCGGTTGGAGAAATCCCATGCATGAATATATGGATTCCAGGTATTTAGACAAAGAATAATGATATTGTAGCAGCATTTTATTGGTTTCTGTAAATGGGAATTATCTTATTAAAATATAAATTCTAATAAATGTAATAATTATAGAAAGAAAACATGTCTATACTGTTTGTTAGGTTAATGTCTTAAAGTGCAGAACTTGTCCACATTAAGTAGGTATGAATTATTGCATGTAGAAATCTCCTGGTTGGCTATGTATCCTACAGCTTAGGATTCTCCAAGTCAGCAGGACTACTCTGAAGTAGGCTCATAGTTCAGTTTCATGCTTAACTGCTAGTTCTTTTCCATTTACAAATTGCTCCATATGATTAAACAGATATGCTGTTAACTTTACTTTACTTAGAAATTTGAGAGATATTTGCAATTGCTTGTATGCTAAACCTAATCCTAGCCCCCTTGAGTTGATGAATATGAATATTTGGTCATTTTATTTTGGATGAATATGATTGTATTTAGTCTTTTGTGACCAACATTTACTCCTCTATCATTTATCAGATCGGTTTATTTAGTGTTTTTTGTGTTGATTTGGTCAGAAATAGATATTACATTAGATATAACTACATGCAGACTTGTACAAAGTGTGAAAAACTGTTGTTCTAAACACAGGCCTACCAAATACCATATTTTCTTTACAAGGTGAGCACTATGGGGATGCAATTTCACATCTGGCCTTCAGTAGATTCCTTTCTGAATTAGTCAAACTCTTAATACCATCATTTCAATAAATATTTTAACTAAAGCAACAAATGAACCCAATTTAACAATTCAACCCGATGAACACAATTCAACAAGTCTCCTTTCACTCTAGCCATAGCTGTGCCACCTGCACCCTTCATTTCTAGCATAAGCATCAATATTAACCTTAGAAAATAACCCCAGGTTTTCTGTGCATTTTTCCATGCATTACGGTTTTCCTGGGGATTTGAATTCAAAAAGCTTAAGAAGTGTTTTGGCTGACCTTTCTTCACGATGCCCAGCTTTTCTTGAAAGGCTCCTAGTTGTAAATATCCTTATACGTACATCTGCGACCACATTTTCTCCTCTGTTAGCCATAGTGGTATGAAAAACAGCTTTCCAATCCACACTAATATATTTGAGCTTGTGCAGTTTGATACAGATGACATGTGCTAGCTTTGAGTAGTGAGCACTCTGACCATTCAATCAAAGAACATGAAAATGCCTATGTGCTATCTAGAGGGCCTCAGAGTAAGCAAGTCAAAATACCATTAGTTAAAGCAACATCTTTGGGCAAACTGGATTGTAAATAATTATTTGATCCCTTGCTGATTTTAACAAACAAATGAACAGACTAGAATTCTAATGGTAGGCCTATTTTAACAGATAGAGAAAGAATATAAAAATTATCAATTATTTTGTCTTTGATTGAGTGAAATAAGTATTTGATCCCATACCAACCAGCAAAAATTCTCCCACAGACACAAATTAGTCTTGTCCCTTTAGGAAAGTACTCCTAATATCAACTCATTATGTGTATAAAAGACACATGTCACAGAATCAACCTCTTCCATTCAAACCTCTCCACCACAATGGGCAAGACCAAAGAGCTGTCAAAGGACGCCAGGGACAAGATTATCAGGTGACATGGAGGAGGATCCACATCTGATCAACTGAAAGTTAATCCGAGCAAAACTGTACTGCTGTTCAGTCCAGCAGAAACATTTCCATGTCTGGATCATGCAATCTCTCTAGACAGCCCTCCAAGCTCATCATCTGCACTGCATGCAGACATGGGTGACCATGGACAAGGATTTCTTCTTTTATATTGCCAATCTGACATATTCAATGCAATTTTCTCATTTACAAAGATTCGTGTACAGTATTCCTATTTACAAGGGCCATTTCGGTGCTTATACCGTCTATTTCTTACACTTCACCCCATTGCTACTTTTCCTCCACTGGCTTTCTTGTAACTGCCTGGATCAGATTTAAAGCACTAATGCTTGACTACAAAGCCACAAATGGACCAGCATCTATTTTTATTACAGCTCATTACACACTCCTTAATGAATCATCTAATTCTCTAACACTGCCCGGCATCATTGGGTCCAGTTGGTACAAGGAAGACATTCATGCCTCGTGGCTTTATTCTGGCATCTAGATGGTGCATATGAACTTTCCCTAGATGTCCAAACAGCTGAGTTATTAACTGTCTTTAAATGACACTAAAGATAAGGTATGAGGAATTAGGTGCATATGTTAAAAACCTACCTAGTGAACCAGAATATATAGATAATTAGAGATCACAATACATTTCAGTAAGGTACTGTGGATAAGAGATGTTATAAAAAAGTTATAAATGTTAATTTAAGACATGTACAGACATGTTTTTCTTTACATTTGAATTAAATCCAAACTAAATCTAGTTGAATACAAATCACTGAGCTGTGTCAATACGTTAAAGCTCAAGCTCAAGTCATTGTCAGCTCTCTTTATACATATAAGGTTTGAAGGTTCCTTTAGTTCTGCCCTCCACATTTCTCCATTCAGAGCTGATGATTGACAACACATTTTTAACACTACCGAACCCAGGCTTTGGAGTTATCTGGCCTGCAGCTGATACCCAGACCCTTCTGCATCCCTGTGTGGATTTCCTTTAAATAACTGAGTGATCCACACACTGGCAGTTTAGTCACTGGATCAGGGTCTGATAAGAACAGAAGATAAACAAATTTTACTTATAGATAGCGTTGCAGGGTGTCCACACAATTGCTGGCCAAGCAAATTTTCGAGAATGTGCTTTATTTGCTCTCTCTTCATGAAAGCTTCTGGATGACGTACAACACTGCCTGCAAAATGTCTCAGTCTAAAGAACACAAAAAGTAGTCAAATTAAAATAACAGGCTCTTAACCAAAACTACTTTTGCCTGCTCGGTACCCATTGAGTGGCTTCCTCTGTTTTAGTGAGATTTGTGAATATGCTGATGTCTTTTCCGACATTGGGTTTGGGATATGCTGCTAGGCAAATTGGAGACACACCTGTGCATGCCCACAGTAAAAGCTTAGATATTGCACTTCCAATAGTCTACTTAGGTTTTGCTATGCGGCATGCTAAGTATTTAGCATCACATTTATCATAATTACTATCATAATAATTCTTAAAAATAATTCGGAGGTATATGTGCTGCATGGGTGGAGCATTTTGTCCGTGAGATGTTAAAATGTATCTGGAGCGCCAAACAAATCAAATGAAAGGGTTACAATTTAAAATAAATGAGAGTGGAAACTGCCATTGGTTTTTAAAGGACATCTGCTTGGGCAGCTGTATGATTTTCTCAAGGGATGCTGGCAATTGGCACTGAAACCATTCTGATGTTCCTGGCAGGAAACTGTTTAACATCACTATAATGAAGATGCTCTTTGCATCCTGCTCCTGTGGGTAATGTCCACAGCTACAGCGGTCTTTACGTTGCTTAACTCTCAGCTAAATTCTATTGACTTCAAGGTCTAGAAGTGTCAGGTCTGGCTGAACTACTCTAGCACCATCTTTTTTTATGCTCTATTACTCCAGCTGCATTTTTAAACAACAGCTGCAAAGAAGTGATCTGCCCATACAGTTGCTGCACACTAAGATATTTACATTTACATTTATGGCAGATGCCCATATTTATAGTGACTTACAATTATTACAAAATCTTTAATTCCGAAATACTGGACTAGCATTTAAAGACCTCCACAAAGGCCTCTGGTTTCTCTGTGGATGACATCTTTGTAAGCATCATGATGTGACCAGCTTGAGCAGCTGCAGATAGAGAAATGGCAGTTTGAAGAGCAGTCAGTGGCAGCATGATCTGGAGCACCCATTGTTCCTTGACCTGCTCTTAGCAATGACATGAAGTGCTGCTGTTGCCCCTGTTGCAATATGAGAAAAGCTTGGTGTTGTTTTTCTTATAATTACAGTGGGGGGGAATAATTATTTGATCCCCTGCTGATTTTGTACATTTACCCCCTTTACAAAAAGAAAGTCAAGAATTTTTGTGGTTGCTTTATTTTAAAGAGAAAGAATATTTAAAAAAAAATTATTTTAAGGTCTTTTTCTCACCAAGCTTCTTGCTGACGGTCTTGTAGCCCATTCCATCCTTCTGAGGGTCTACAATCTTGTCCCTGGTGTCTTTTGGCAGCTCTTTGGTCTTACTCATAGTGGTGGAGAGGTTTAAATAAAAGAGGTTGATTATGTGACAGGTGTCTTTTATACACATAACAATAAAAAAAGTTGATATTAGGAGTACCTTTCTAAAGGGACAGGACTAATTTGGATCTGTGGGAGTCAGAATGCTGGTTGGTAAGGGATCAAATACTTATTTCACTTGATCACCTACCATAAAAATTCTAGACTGTTCAGTTTTTGTAATGGGGTAAACTCACGAAATCAGCAGGGGATCAAATAATTATTTCCCACACTGTATTATACATCTAATGAAATACAAATCACCAAGTTTGAACCGAAGACATGTGTCTTGTGTCTTGGATGATGTTTCCACCTGTCTCTCTTTCTGCCTCCCAGTATCTACTAAAAAGAAAACACACAGATTAAAAGGCGAAAATTATATCATACAGATTGTAACAATGATGGATTACCTGCCAGTTCAACTTCTCACATCCTCTCTCTATTCACAGCTGTTGCTTAACCAAAACCTGTCCCCCACAAGCTCATTACCTGATTCCTTGACCTCAGTCGCTAAGAAACCAGGGAGCGCCCCCCACCTTTTTCCTTTACAACTTGTCTTGATCTAATTCTAAGAGCTTCGGAAGTGGTGCAGATAAATACTGTGTTGCTGCTGTTTTCACATAGCTACAGATATAACATTTATTTTTGTCAGACATATTCAATAGAATTATTTGGTAACCGGATATAACAGTCAAGTACATCAGGCACTTAAACATATACCTTAGGCTTTTGCAACATATACCGTATGCTATTTTTGGAAACTGGCTCAATAAAACCCCCAACCACAATGTATACTGTAGATATGCATGTAGGCCCAGTTTGTTGGTAGCTTGTGGATACAGAATTTCACTTGCACTTATGTGCTGTATCCTGTACACGTTAGTACATCTACATTAGTGGTTCTTGAAAATGTTCTATTAGGTACAACACGGATGTCATTTTTACAATGTAATATGCTAATCGTAAACATGCATCCACAGGTAACCTGGAAAAAGTTGGCACTTCAAGACCACAAGCAGAACTCAATTTGATCCCTGAATTTGGTCTAATGTGAACAGACTCAGCACTAGTAGTGGAAAAGCATGCAGCAGACAGTGAAACCAGTTGTGGACAAACGGACTATTTACCTCTGCCAGAAAGAACCACAGTCGACAGTGAGTCTATTTGGCCTACTTTGCCTTGACAAATGTTTCCCACATGTGTGACACAAATTGTGGAGACATCACTCTCCTAAGCATACGTGCTGTCTTGTGCACTGTGGGTAGGCCCACTAGAGGAATTATTCTGTAAGACAAATTGTACCATCTGACCTGATATTGCCTTGTTGATTATCTTACTGTAAGTTGTGTCCAAACAAAGCAACATGTGATAGTCTCACAAACATGTAGGAAAGATGTAGGTCTTAGATGGACCACAATCATCATAATCTGGGGATTTCTACCCATTAAACTGGAGCACTATGCTGCCGGTCCCTCTATGGCACTACATTGCCCCCAGCCAGTATGGAAGGTGGCCATCTTGCTTATCTTTCTTTGCTGCAGCATCATTCAAAGCCCTAAGACTAAGGAGACTAAGAAAGAACATTTAATAGAACATCTTTTTGTGGATGATTTAGATCTAAATTTTAGATTGCAAGTCTGTTTAGGAAGAAATTAACTTCTTGCAACGAAATGACACAATCAGTGAAAAATGAAATCAGTGAGATACCAGAAAAAAAAAACAGAAAAAAAATGGGGGAACACAGAAATCTTTTTTAAAAGATTGTTTTTATTTTTAAAATCTAATTGTATTGTGATGAAAGTTTAGAAATTTTCAGAAGTCATAAAGTAGTACATTGTACAAATGGTGAAAATACCCTGGGAACAAGTAAGTAATGGTACAATGATGACCCAAGTATATTATTTTATCTGGACCATATATGTTAAAATGCTAAACGACCTTTGAACTGTGTTCATATAAAACTTTGAGTGGGTTATGCCAAATTCCAAACTAACAAAAACCCCCAAAATTTGTTTTGTGTTTACTCATTTAATAATGTCTTATTTAGTTTAAAGATAAAAAAATTAAGCTGTAATGATAAATAATTATAAAAATGGAAATTTAAGAAATCGGAATTCCAGTAACCTACAATGCCAATCACAAACACTACTAATGAATCTAAATTAATTTAAATAAAAATGTATTCATAAATGGGAATTGGTAGCATGGTAGTGGAGTGGGTAATATTGCCACCTCACACCTAATATCATGGTGTGAGTGATCATGATGCTTCCTTTCTACCCATAACCTGACCAGGAAACAGTTATTAAAAATAAATGAAAAATTCATACATGTTAAAAAAGTTAATGTAGTTCCATTTTCGTCAATACAGATGAATGAACTCATTAAATATTATGTTTATTTCTGAGAGAGTGTAAATATTCTGAACCAAATTTATTTGGGACGCTCTGTTTCCAAGTGAAAACTTATTCAAATCAATATGACAGATACTAATAAAGATATAATTAAGAACAGAAAGATTTATATAGATATATATTGTATATATATATATATATATATATATATATATATATATATATATATATATATATATATATATATATATATATATATATATATATATATATATTTCATCTTCTTCTTCTTAAACATTTTTGTATCATCACAAAGTCTAGACCTGTCTGTATTTGAGTCAACTTAAAATAACTTATTAATGATATGATTTGACATTAATCATTAGACCGATTGTCTTTAAATACTTAAGGTTGCCCAGTCGTGAAATAATCAACTTATTTGATTACCATTGGAGAATTTAGCATTTTGCTCTTATTCCCAGCCTCAGCCTGCAGTCCCTGGCTATCGATTTGCCACAATAACACTTCACAACTTCCTAAAGACTAAGTCTGGAAAAACAGTGGACTCAAAGAACAAATGAGCAGCGACATTTTAATGTGTGATTTTTAGTCACCTCATTTTGTGTAGATGCAAATACTGTTTTAAACTGTGCATTAACAGAAAGATTCATCATCTCCCCCCTTAAAATAATTATAAATAAACACAAAAAAAATCAAGTAGGTTACTGAGAAGGTTTTTAGGAGAAAGTGAGCAGTTACCCTATTGAAAGTAAAGTAAAAAAAAAAAAAAAAAAAAAAAAAAAAAGGAAATACTCAAATATATTTATCTTGTTACATAAATAACTATGATGTTTTCTTATTACTCCGATTTCAGTATATTTTCACCTCAATTTAATTTGACATTTTTTGATTGTTTATCCATGAAGGCTGTCTGGAAAGCAAAAGGAACGGCTTAGGGATTTCATATGCCCTAACAACAACAACAAAAAAGCCTGAACATGTAATATTTACATTTTTATATAATCAAACGTGTCCAAATGACGTGCTTACTTATTTCAAAGTCTAATATTACTGGTATTACTGTTACTAATTTCTTTTTATCGCGAGCTCCACGTGATCCATGCACCCTGTATTTATTTATTTATATTTTTTATCTAGAGTAAAATATTTAGTCAACAGGTTAAATGGGATGCAGATTAAATATTGTACAGGCAACACCTTAGAACACCTTGTATAGAGCAGACAGAGAGTCTCACTGGGTTGTGAGATCCAAACAGAGCTGGTGAGGAGAATTCTGCTGCTGGATCCATACCCCAACACGTGTTTTTCTTATTCTTATCCAAGACTTTCTGCTGCTGCTGCTGATGATGATAAAGATAATTAAGATGATAATGATGTAAATGTTGCTCTTTTATGTACATTTTAATGTACATTATTAGCAGCTTGAGTATTTTGTATTTGTTAAAAAATTTTTACACCCTACCAATGCAACATAATTGTTTTTGCAAAATTATTATGTGGTTACAAAAGATGCCTTCTAGCTATCCTCTGTCTTGATTCATTTGGAGACAAGGCTATACAGAAACAACAGATCATTTTTGAAAGGTTTTGGAATTTGTACCAATCCAAATGATGACGTCACAAAATGACTGGGGAGTCATTTTGAATGTAAAGACTGTTTTTGCATTCGGGTATATCCCATTTCAATAAACTTTATACGTTCATCATAAAAATGGAAACTTCCAAACAGGAAGCAAATGATATTATCTATTATAATAACAAACTTTTGACATTATGCTTTACAAGTCATGATGCACGTGTTCGTATAGCAGGGCTCGCGCAAGGCGATTTCATTCGCGCGTTAAGTCGTTAACGCACGAGTCTGCACCGCCGCTATAGCACCGCGCATGCGTGTAATCTAGCAAGAAAATAAGGTGTCCCCAAAGTTTTCATACTTAGGAGCAAAATTAGGAGTCAGATAGACTTTACAAATGCCCTTGAATTTCTGCAGGAAGCTGGAGTTGCGTTGGATCTTAAAACGAAACGGGGAGTGACCAATTTTGTTACATATTCATTATTTTTTCTGGATTATATACATTGAGGTCTTTGTCAAATATATAAGACAATGAATATATATATATATATATATATATATATATATAGCGAAATAGGTTTTGCAATGGCAAGCACATCAGACACAACTCCATGGCCAAACTGATTAATGAATTGCTGATTAACAAAAAGACTCTGGACGCAAGAACATCTGAAAAAAGCACAAACGACGTGGTATGTTATAAATATAATAACATTACCGAGAAACATCATCATTAAAATATTGCCCTGCGCAGATAGTTTTTGCACTAGAAAAGGAAATAAAGTAGAAAATCACTGCAGTCTATTCTTGATTATGTCTTGTGATTTGTAAATTCCAAGTTTACACCTTAGATTATCGGATCATTAGAAGACTGCAATAAGTAAAAGCGTGAACGAGGTCAAATGTCAACGCAAGAATGAGCAAGTACAAGCCAAGGGCGCTTTTCTGTATGCATGCAAAGACACCAAAGGTTTCTGACCATGCTTTAGTATCTACCTCGGTGAGAACAGGTTGTTTCTGCAGCGTGCCTTGCTATTGGATCCTGAGTTCCCCTAAGGTTCCAAATATAGAATTGTCCCAAGTACATAGACTATCTTTCTTGTGATATTTAGAAACCGAATTACCTGTTCACAATGTTATCCTCAGTAGAGAAGCTCTGCGTTTAACACCCTTCAAGATGAGCAAACGTGGACTTGTGCTGTAGGTTACAGAACCAGAGCCAAACAAAAGTATTAATCTTGGCCAGTGATGCAGCGAATACAAATTAATTATTAAGTCTTTACATTTGGAGAGTAGAAGTTATTTCAACATGGGTCATTCATAACACCCTAAGTATCTCTAAAAATAAAGCAACTCAGTCACACGATTGATTCTATATCAGTGTAGCAATATGCTAACATCTGAAAAGGTATGGGTCTAGAAGAAATTGTATTTCCAACAAACTTTCTCTGCAGTTCAGAAAATTCTATACTTCTATTGCTTTTTTATTGTTCATGTGGTATACTAATGAAAAAGGGTTTAAGCATATAAGAAAGATTAGATGAAGTAAACAATAATAATATATTAGAGCCATAAAAAACAAACACATTATATGGTTCATTGCTGGTATTAGAAATGATCCAGAATATATATCAAATGTGATTCTTATTGAGTGTATAACATTTTTGAAATACAAAGTTTAAATTGTGTTTCCCATTAGGAACATTGGGTTTTGGTATATACATTGAGATCACAGAACTATATATTTGCAAATATAAACTTGAATAGTGCAGCTTTAGTTTGTATTACAACACAGAACTTTTATATCTGAAAAACAAAACAAAACAAAACAAAAAACTGTTTGCCTGGTAATCCTGTATAGTTTGCGTATTTTGATTGTACACATTTTTCTTTGTTGGACTCTGGTCATAGAACTAAATGATCTTTAAAACAATACATTTTCAGCCAAATAAAATGAGGTTGGAAATGTAATGTAAATGATTGAAAAGTTGAGAAAATGATGCAGTGGATCATTCCAAAATTTGTTTTGTAATGGAATATGGTCAATATTGTTTAATGGCTTATTTACAGCATTATTACTGTTTCAGTTAATCGATGGCTGGCACAGAATGCATTTTAATTATTGGATAAATTTGGCAAATCTTCAGAATATTGATCAGGTTCTTGTTTTTTTTTTTCTTGTATGCATTTATTCTCTCAATCTCAAATCCACACATGATCCACAAAAGATTTGTCTGCACTATTGTAAAACATACAAACAATACACTGGACATACACCTTGCATTTAACAAAAGGTGCATAGCAATATTTGCCCATGACCTATATAACAGGATGGAGATGTGATGTGACATGTGTTCATGTGTTCTAGCCTAATGTTTTTACCTTACATTTTCTTTCATATAATGTATATATATAATGTATATATATGTATAGATATATGTGTATACCTCATGAAAATAAACATGAGGTTTTTACATTTTTAAAAGTCAACTATATTTTGAACGTCAACCTTGTTTTTATTTAATTGTTTTTTTTTATTTTAATCGCAGAATATTCTGGCCAATATGTTGTTTATAATGTTTTCAATATTCGTTAGAGCAAATTACATTAAATTGAATAACATTGAACAAATTGAATTTGAACATGCTGGCTAAAGTGTAAAGTGCCCTGAATTGCATTTTTATAGCTGACAAATTTTTTAATACATTTATTAGAGCCTATGTTTGTTTGTTTTTTGTAAACATGAAATGGTAACCAAATTACAATCATCCCCGCTCCTTTTCTAATTAGAAATATGCGAGCAATGAATAAATAATTGATGATCTCAGGAGCGCACTGTTTGCATTCTACAGAATACATTTGCTTTATTCAGCGCTCAGAGACTTTGTATTACTCAATCAACAACCATGTAAATTCTCCTCATGCATTTAATATCTCGCTCATGCAAGTGACTTTACAACCTTCGCATGAGTTAATTGTGCAATTAAAACAATTAATTAAAGGAGTGCACACCATGCTTTTTGGATACGAACAGCGAATTTCAAATCAAAGCTCTGTCATTTTCTAAGCAGGTATACAATCTTGCACAATATATTTGGGCTGGTTATCAAATAAAGTTTTTTTACATTTATTTAGCCGAATTTGTATGGGTTGGTTAAGGAGAAACAACTATAAAAACAACACCAAATATTATGATGTTTAATTGAAGCAAAATAGTCGAATCAGATTTTCTTTTTTTAAATCGGTGTAATTTCTAAGATCAGGTGAAGAAACCTTTAGTTGTCCGTATGATTATATTCTAATGGCTCATAATTATAAGGTACACGTTTGATCGTTTTTATTTATTTTATATTACAGAAAAGTTTTTTCAATGTTTCATGTTTCCGCATGCAGTTGGCTAACAATAATTTTTAACAATGAGGATTTTAAGAGCTATATATATATATATTTTTTTCCTTTGCTTTATTTATGAGTAGTTAATTATTGGAATTATGAAACATGGATGCGTGGGTATAATAGCAAAACTGTTAACAGTAATGATGAATAATATACAGGTATTCTGTAATATTATACCCTTAACCCTTTACTCGATACACATGTATTTAAATATAGTTCATGAGACAGTTAAATATTAAATACCCACAGTCTTCAGAGTTCTTCATTTTACATGTATTGAGATATATGGGAAATGAACCAAAAACTATATGTATCTGAAGCTTTCTGTATCAGATTTTTGTTTTAATTCACCCCATTTATAGACGTGAAACTTTAGATCTCTGAATGGAACTTTTATTTACAGCTACTGCACAGACCCTGAAATCTGATAGAAGGTGCTGATATTTATACATATTACTTCATATTTCTGTAAGGGAAAAACGTACTGGATGTAAACGATCAAATGAGAACGCTTAATCACAAATCCGTAAATAATGCTGCGAAAATCAAATAAAACTACGCCCAATTTATTGTAGAATTGGATTGAGAAAACTGATGGTTTTACTGTAATTGTTTCTAAAATGAGGGCATGTCGGTGTGCGCAAAAATGCGGCATATACGTGCATCTGAAAATGTTCCGAATCACGGATCTGACTGTTTGTTTATATTAAAAACATTAACAAAAGGATTTTAATCGTCTGCTCTAAATAACATTTTTGTCCAAATTTATTAAGAGTTTAGTTTTTTAGGGTTGAATATTCTGATTGTGATTTATTTTCTGGGTTAAGGGGTTAAAGGGGTCTCCGGCGTCTGCACCACTTGTCTGTCGGAAAAGACTTTGAACTTGAACTCCAGCTTTCGTCTGTGTCTGGCCGAAACCACTCACTACTTTGTTTTAATAAAACTCTTGCTTTTTTTTTTGCATCCATTTATAAGCAATTATTGGAAACATAGATCGTTACGAACTCTCTAATGATCAGCTTTAAATATTGAATTCGTTATCCATTATATTAATTGTAATATTAATTAATAATAATTAAATTTTGGTAACTGTTTTTTTAAGGATTTATTTACTTAAACACAGCGTGTCTAAACACCCTGCAGCATAATGAATTCGAATTGATTGTACGAAAAAAAAAAAAAAATCATTTAGTAAAACAATTCTTAATCAAAAATATTTATTACATTAATGCAAAAATGTAACTTTTGTAAAGTTCAACATTTAGTTGCCCAATATTTAAAAATCACACAATATTTAATATTAAATTCTAATTCATTGCTTTACTGCGCGCAAATGTTAAGACACCTGTCTTTCAGGATTGTGTTGAGTTTTCTCTGAATGGGAAATAAAAACAGAAAAGCAAATGAAGTTCAGTAAAATACGCAGCCCTTCTTTTTCTTCCCTGAGAAGGAAGACCTTGAATAATGTATCAGTAAAAAAACTGAGAAAATCTTAATATTTTTTAAACTGCAAAGAGTGTAGAGTAAAGGTAAAAAAAAAAAAGAAACACCAGCAACAGCATATTCTTGTATAATATTGATTTGATTAAAGCAAAACGTAAAATATCCCTGATATGTGCATCCACACGTAAGATTCGGCAACGATGACGACGACAACAATCACCCATGAGAACTTTTCAGGAGTAAAATACATTTCGACATACAAACGTGGCCTTTATTTAAATGGAATTTTTTTTTCCAAAGATGAATAAAAATCCTAAAACCTTCAAGCAGAGTGATTTCGCTGAATCCTTTTGGAGTTGCAGTTGTAGACCGATTTAGGGTAAAATATTCTACAACATTGAAATCATTTAATCTTCAAAATTGAAATATAATGCATAAATTATAGAAGGTTAAAATTATTAATATAGTTTTTTTTTTATCGTATTAAGACACAAGAGTTAAAAGAAAATAAATGATATTATTTTCGGAAAATCTGCGTGTCTCCCAGCAGTAGCACAACAAATCATGAACTACAGGTCTGGTTTCACTTTCAAGTAATTCTAAGTATTTTTCATATTCTAGTCTGTTTTAATGGAGAAGTAGTTTTACTTTTTTAACTTATACTTTAACTGAAAATTATTATTAAAAAAATAAGTTAAAGCTAAATCTAATGAGACACTTTCTATTCCAGTACTGTTTACCTAGTGCAAGGTTTTAGGCCACGAAGTCAAATCTGCTCAATCTTACACATAGTACATGTATAAACATAAGCCCACTTATGATTACAATTCGTACACAACTTATATAAATATTTTCTACATTTGAGTTTTTCATATTTCACTCATTTAATCGAATTTGACATTGATTTATCAAACAAAGCTTTATATTCATAACTATTTTAAAATGATCACAACTAAATGTTTCAAAACATTTGATTATTGAAACAATATTATATAATACAGAAACATAAATAGCAAAGTCTCTTTACGGATACTAGAGTCATGACGAAGTGCCTCCTGAAGTAGAAGCCTGCCGTCGCAATCAACATGTCTGGGCAAATAATTGACAGCCTCTTTTAACTTGAACTTGGACTTCCGACTAGACGAGTCGGTATGTAGGACAGACAATTCGTCTGCTGCTCGATACGCTCGTGCACGCGCAGTCACAACAATGATTACAATTCAGTAATAGAATAGGAAAAATGTTTGTAATTTATTTATTTATTTATTTATTTATTTATTTATTTATTTATTTATTTATTTATTTTTACACAAAATGCATTAGCTGGTCGGTCATAATAGCTGGTAAGTCTTGAAACGAATTATGAATTAATTAGTTGTTTAATGTTATACTTGTTCATCAGAAGGGATTATAATAAGCAGGACATGTCACACAAAATTTGTATTGAGCTCAACGTGGAATGAAAAAAATCTACAAATAAAGAATTTGGAAATAAAGAATCGATTGTCGATATGCTTCGTGTTCGTTTGAAAATGAATGGGGGTTGTGCACTTCCGGTGAACATACAATTCATTCTACACACTGCAGGCAAAGTAGACACGTATGTGCCTTATAACATGTCTATATGAAATATTTTTGGCTATTTTCTATTCATAAGATAAGAACACACACCCCCCCCCCCGCCCCGCGCGCCTCTAAACAAACACACAAACAAATAAACAAAATAAACAAGTTAACAGAGAGGTAATAGCTCACATTTCTCAAATCCAAATCTTCACATTCTCACTCTGAACACGTGTATATTCATCGAACATCTTGCATTTTGCAATTTTCATAATCAGGTCCTTGCTATGGAACCACTGCAGTGCTCAATGTAATCTCGTTATATTTTGTAAACGTTATTGCCAGTCTACAGGGGGGAGGGTGGTGTAAATGCATCTGAGTTACATATATGAGACCATTCCCCTCTCCTCTGCACTACACCACACACCACACACACCTCCCTCCCTCTGCAGGATTGTGCGTGCAGAGGCAAAGGTGTGGTGGCTGTGCGCCCAGAGCGCATTACACAGGTCTGTTTCATGCTCCAAGATTGTGCCAGTTGGTACAACATGTCACTAAATTTTAGTCATTCACATTTAAAATAAGGGATATCAATGTTTTTCGGGGTTGGGAAACCTATGTATGCTCTCAATTCAATTCTAGAATACTTGAAAATGAATACAAACTCAAATACTATTATCAAATTGTTTGTTTTAAAATATATTTTTTAATAAAAAAAATGGATTAGGCACACATCTATAATACCAAATCTCAATTCACAGTGTATAAAAACTATTCCAGTAGTGGACAGGCAATTTTTTTCTTTCAGCCATATGTTTGCTTATTATTAATGAATTACTTACTGCAGTGATTTCTAATGATAACTGATATTATTTGAATTAAATATCAAAATAGTCTTTATATACATAATGTGGCAATTTGTGCATTATAACATCATTAAGGGTGCATCATGCGCCCACAGCCCTGAGCCCTAACATATGATAATAAATCAGATCAAGTGTGCTGATATGTATGTAAAACCATAGTGAACTATTCTTATCTACTCTAGTTCAAGTTCAAGTTGATTTGGGGGGTGTAGCTGTGCATCGACATGCTATAGGCTCGAGCTTTTTGGAAAGCGTTTAAAGCTTTCTGTGTATACAGATATGCAGAATATATTAGCCATACTGGTTTTGTAATAAGTAAGTAAGTAAAGTGCAAATCCTAGGAGACATTGGAATCACAATATGTGAAAAAGAGTGCAAAAGGTAGTAATAATTCTGTGCAATGTATATAATGCCTGAGCAGTCATGCTTACACATAGAAGATTAGTTTGAAGTAGCAATAATATGCTTTTTAGCTTGCAGAACAAACACACAGACCCACACACACACACACACACACATACACACACAGTCTGCACACCAATATCGATATTTTAGTCCTCCATGGTTACTAGCACCTGCAATTAACAATGTGGAGATCACAAGTGTCTGGGTCGACTATTTCGTAGAGAACAGAGTAGCATTTTAAAATCATATTAGTTTATTTCCTATTGTATGCTGGGGGTTTTTCTTCCCTCATTTCCTGTTTGTATTCAGGATGTCTACGCGTAATAAGGACAATTTAGAATCCCTTACGTGTGATTCTACGGCCCTCGGTAGGAGCCCTATAGAAGCTGATTGAAGAACCTTGCCAGACTTTCACATTCTTTTAGCAGGCTCAAAACCTTTAACTAATGAAAAGAACCATCGAAAACCTGTTAAAATCTGTAGGAAATAACTTACCCCATATTCCGTGCTATATGACTGCAAATAGACACTGATGATGTGTGTGTCTTTATATTCCATAACTGTTCTGTCTATGATAACCTGCTTTCTATCCTCCTACACCAGTATATACCAGGATACTATATCACCAAATTACAAAGCTAGAAAATAGAGCATCCATTTCTCCATACTTAAAGCATTAACTGGTGTCCAATGTAAATGTTTCTTAATTATGTGTCATACTATTAAAAACTTTTATCCAAAAATAATAACATATTATTAAGAAACGTTCTATATTGCAGAATTTAGACACAAACAAACAACCTAAATTACAAAATCAGCAATAACAATTTGATCAGTAACACATTTTCTTTAATGTACTACAGTTGTTTTTTTTTGTATCCTATTGTTGTAATTTTGGAACAAAAATATAGCACAATCTCACAACAACTTTTAGACAATAATGTGAATCATATATACATATTAAATATCTGTAAATACAAATCCTAAACTATGTATCTTCGGATTTAAATAGTGCATTCATGCATTTCATATTAGAATATATGTGCTATAAATATTTATCTAGTAAAATAAAATATCATCAGATAAAAAAATGGTTTAGGACGATATGTATTTTACAATTTTCTGAACTATGATATGATATTTACCAATACACACAAATAGTAGCAAAGATCGAGTCAGAGAGAGAGAGAGAGAGAGAGAGAGAGAGAGAGAGAGAGAGAGAGAGAGAGAGAGAGAGATACAGCGAGGGTAAGAAATGTAGCCATGCAAATATATCAACTAAATACTAGACGTTTATTCAAATTAGATTTTGTTTTTCCTGAATATAATTTCTATCGGACATGCAGTCACAGGAATAGCAATGGCAAACTATTAGTCATCAACAACTGTAGGAAAACACACATTATTAATCAAAACACAAAATTATCTGTTATCAGCAAAATAACGGATTTGATTCGCTATAAGCAAAATAGAATGCACTCTTAAATGAAACTGAATGTATCATCGTGTTATCGAGTAGAAACTACTTAAAGAAAAAGGTCGTGAATTTTCTATTTCAGCAAAATACATGTATATATTATATTCCATTCTAATACAGCTATTTGCAAGTAAATTAAAGGTGATCTGTCGTCTTCTCTAGCTTAGTAAAACTCTTAGTTTTAGATTTTCAATAAGATTTTATAAAACTTCTTTTAATCAAAATATGAACGCATTTTGTTGTGTAGTGTGAGTACATAACTACGCATTATATTTCAAATTAAACTTATCATTAATCCATGATTCACTGGTTCTCATGTGTTTTTTTGCGAATAGTACGAGATATTTTATTTGCCAGCAGATTCAACGACTATTATATGCTATAAATAATATGATAGAACATTTACTATTCAATCCCATTCAATTTTAAATAAATCTGTTAATCTGTGTAACCAATCCAGCGTGAAAATATTAGTGTTTTAAAGTTATGTGCTCATGTACACCAGTTCTTCATGCATTTAAAGAGCGGAAATTCCTCGTCTGCCTTCCCTGCCAGTCTTCCATTCCGTTTTCATTTAAACGAATGTGTAGCTCATTCTTCCGTCTAGACATTGACCCTGTTTGTCTTCTGTTTTTACCTTAACCTTGGACTTCCGTATAACTGCCATTTGGAAGAGCCGTTCATATTCATCAATCCCCGCAAAGAGAGAGAGAGAGAGAGAGAGAGAGAGAGAGAGAGAGAGAGAGAGAGAGAGAGAGAGAGAGAGAGAGAGAGAGAGAGTTTCCTGCAAATGTTCAGAATTATATATTTAAAATTCTTTGCAATTATTTTGATATATATCAGATCTACGCCTATCTGTTCTGTATGTGGCGATCACTAAATACATTATATACATTTAACCTATTTCCAGTAATTAGAGTAAAACTAAAAAATAGGGGGAAAATACAGTAGTTCAAATAAAAACAAACCAGATCTACATAATCTGTAGTTACTGAACATTTCTGGAATTTCTGAGGTCAATCGAAAATCCTGGCAAAAGAGAAACCTATTTTTGAAACCCTAAATATTTCCTTTTTCACGAATTTAATAATCAAGTCTATACTGACGACTGGAAACATATAACCAAGAAACTCAATATAAACTTGTTCGAAAGCACCTGCAATAGCTTTGTATTATTATATTTCGGTTATTAATTTACAATGCTTACAAATCAAGGACTTAAACTCTTGTTTTATTGCAAACTATAAAACATTATAACAGAAAAATACTATCTAATATAAACAAATAAAATATGGTGGCGCAGGGATTCCAGTTTGAAAATCTTACTTTTGAACATGCTTGTCGGCCAAAACGTGAAGGCTGTTTTGGTCTTCCTTAAATCTCAAATTCAGTCTTCCCCTTTAAGGATAGATTTCATGGTCTGGCTCAGCCAATGTGCGCCCATAGAAAACCCTAGGACCAGCCAGTGAAACGTGAGCCAGCGTATGTTAAAGGGATTATTATACCCGCCCACCGAAGTCAGTCTCTTTGGAGTAGTTATCAGAGTCACGTGCCTGCACATTAACGAACCGGACGCGCAAAGTTCGACGTGCGCATGCGCGTGCGTAAAATGTACTTGGAAATGAGGTATCGCCGTGGAGTAGTCGACTTTTAAAAAGCATCTGCAGCCCATGATATGACGACTTCTCTGGTCTTGCATCCACACTGGCCGGACACCTTGATGTACGTTTATGAAAAAAGCCCGAATGAAAGTGGTCAGAATAAAAATCAAGCTATGGAGGGATTGAGCGGGAATTGCCCTGCCACCCACTGCAGGGATCTAATCTCTCACCCAGCTTTGGGGCGACATTCGGGCACCATCACAACTCACCAGGGCACCGTGTACTCGGATATATCATCACCTGACGCGGGAAGACAGGTTCCCATGCCTCAGACGTCGTCCAGCGCCTCTCTAGGCTACAGTTACCCGTTTGGAAACCCATACTACGGATGCAGGTTGTCTCATTCGCACAATGTTAATTTGCAGCAGAAGCCGTGCTCATATCATCCTGCAGACAAATACACCGAGCCCACAACAGCATTGCCTACGGAGGAGCTCTCCAGCCGGGCAAAGGAATTTGCTTTCTACCCCAGCTTCGCCGGCTCATATCAAGCGGTCCCTGGGTATCTCGATGTATCGGTGGTCCCCAGCATTAGTGCACATCCAGAGACCCGACACGACGCGCTCATTCCAATGGAGGGCTATCAGCACTGGGCTCTGTCAAACGGCTGGGATGGGCAGGTGTACTGTTCAAAGGAACAAACACAGTCGTCTCACCTTTGGAAATCTTCTTTTCCAGGTGATATTAACTTCCTTATTATTGCAATGTTTTCTTTTTGTGCAGTATTAGAAAGTATAACAGTAATGTAGGTAATAGTAATAATAATGCATTTGAATACATTTAAATGCAAATGTTATATCTCAAATAATATAAATTCTAGGTTGTTAAGAAATATATTAACCAAATACATTACAGTAACCTAAAGAAATAATTTTTTTTTCCTGGGTGAAAGTCTTGTTACTAGTTTCCCATAAATCCCTGCAGTAACACGAGGTATGTTATTTTGGGAACTCCGCAGATTTGCACATGTCATTGTCATGCTTCGAATTGTGTAGTGGCTTGTATTTGTTTCACTTTTTTTGCATGAGAGGAAATCTGAGGAAACGGTCGAACACAGTTGCCGGTGTGGTCCAGTGTTTTTCATTGGCGCGTCACTGATATGCAAACAAGCGAAGCGATCATTGGACTGTCCAAGGAACGCACGGCCAGCTGGGTGGTGTAGGGAGCCTATAATAGTTGTTGTTCATTTCAAGACAGAGCAGGGCAAAACAAAAGACTTGTCACAGAGTTGAAGCTCTCCTGCAAGTCATAACTGGGATAAGCAAAAAGAAAGAAGAAGAAGAAGAAGGGAGAACTGAAATAGATAGAGTGCAATATTGCGCGCGCACGCGTCACGCACGCGCACGTGCATAGTACTTCAGTTTGAAGCGCTTTTGAGATATCTGTGGGATGTTCCCAAACACACACACAATCCATAAAACAAGTTAGCAATAAGATCATATCTTTAATATATAATATCATATTATATAATATAGTAGATTTATTATGATTACTTTTCCTGTCCCCTTTTTACATTAACAAATATATTTCCCTTTTTTTTTTTTTTACTATTATTTGCTTATGTATCGTTGGGCAAAGTTTTAATATTTGTGAATCAATTATTTAAAAAATGGCATATTCATTCATCTAACTTTTTTGTTTTTAGTAGTTAATAAAAAATATTGCATTTATGTCAAGAATTGGTAACTAGAGGTGAACTCGTTGCTGTTTAGCCTTTATAGATTTAAACACTATGATGAATAAAATAGATTTTGGCTGATTCCCAAGTGCCTGCATTATTCATTTTTTTTATTTATTTATACAAAAGACTTGCAGTAGTCATTCGAAGCTATAATAATTCAACATATCTTTGAATATAAAGTTTAATATTTAAAATGAAGTTAAAGTTTTAATATTACTGCTTTCCACACTATCAGGAAGGCCAATGGATTCTTCCAGTGATATCACAATGTTATATTACATAAACGTATGTCATATTTAACATATTGCATTAATTAAGACACGCCTCGCCTTTCTACTCTTATCAGATCCTCAGAAAAAACACGTTCATTTGAGGGGAAACATACAAATGTTTTTTTTAATGGCTGTTTTATTTTTAGCTTTATCTTTAGTACGAATTAAGTAGCCTATAAATAAATTTGTTTATGCATTTTTTTTTCTCCAGATGTCGTCCCTTTGCAACCCGAGGTTAGTAGTTACCGACGAGGACGCAAAAAGCGCGTTCCCTACACCAAGATCCAGCTGAAGGAACTGGAGAAAGAGTACGCAGCCAGCAAATTCATCACTAAAGACAAAAGAAGACGCATCTCTGCCACCACCAGTCTGTCGGAGCGCCAGGTTACTATTTGGTTCCAGAACCGCAGAGTGAAAGAGAAGAAATTTGTCAGCAAATCTAAGGCGAACAATCACCTGCACACCTAATGGGTGCCCAATAAATTGCTTTCCAGCTGGTCCCATTATGTTCTGAAAGTTTGGTATTTACTTCTCAAAAACCATCGACGAAGAAAAACGAGGCCGTGTCACACCACCCAAGTCTGACCTTACTTTATTTAATACAAAAAAATATGATGCAGAAGATATAATAATCGCTCATCTGTAAGCTTTAAAGGACATAGGCCACGCCCTAAAAACTGTGAACATATTGAAAATCATTTGCTCTTTTTTTTTTTTTTTTATGAATGTACATATATAAATATATACTATTTAAAATATGTGGGTTTCCAAAATACATTTGATGGTGATGTGTTTTGTTCAAGTGATAAAAAAAAAGAGACACGAACATCTGTTGATATGCAAAATACAGTTCAAAAAGACACAACGACTTTTCGCATGAAGTATTGATATTAAAAATGCTTATATGAAAATGATGTTTGAATGAGTACAAACCGAAGATGAAAAAAAGAAAAAAACACTGAATGTGTAATGTCTCAAACAGAACCATGCAGCATTTTCCGGAAATGAGCACACGTTTATTTTCCAAAAAAAGTCTTCGAGATTTCAAGTGTTTCACTCTGGAATACTTTTTCATGCCGATGGTAAACTAGGCTGCTAATGTTAACTGTACAGTGCAATTTTTTTTGTATTATTTAATTCATGTTCTGCTAAATGACAGGGCTGTAAAATAGAATGTGTCAAGATCATCTTCCTTTTTTCACCAGTTTTATGTCTGTTCTGCAACTGGAATGATTGTACGCAATTGCAAACATTTGGTATTACATGTTAATGCACAGCCTTTCTTGTTTTATGCATAAAAACTTATATCGTAAAGCATTTGAAGCTGTTCACACACGCTGTCAGTCTGTACCTCTTTCTGTGAAGTACGTCAACTGTATTGTGGTGTTTAAATCCTACTAAATGGAGACATGTTTCTTAAATAAATAATGGCAATGCAAATTATTGGATTAAATCTAGTACTTTACAATTATTAGATATGAATGATCTTATTAATTGTGTACTATCACGCAAAAAAAATGAACATTTCCGACTTAGAACGTAATCATCCAGCTACCACGGTGAGTTTCTACTGATTATATAATAATGCACACAGTTTGTTTGGGGGTATATTTGGAAACCAAACAATTGAAACCAAAAATTAATGCTTAATGTATGATTCAACCATAAGTTGTTTTAACCACACTGGGTCACAAAAAAAAAAAAAACAAGAGGCATTACGTTTTATTTTCTAACTTTGTAATTCAAGTCTTGTATCTATAAAGTATATAATGAGTGTGTGAATGTGTTTATATTATTAGTGTAAATGAAAAGGAAAAATGGCGCATTTACAATCATCCCCCATAAAAAAAAATTATACTTTTTTTGGTCATTTATATTATGAATATGCTTAGTAACTAAAACTGGTCACGAATGTATCAGGTTTAAACAAAAAAAGGTTTTTAATTTTAATATTTATTACTATTTAGCTTTGAGTGTTCGAAAGGGGTTTGTAGGTGGCGCACTAACATTTTAGTAGAAGGAACATTAGCACTAATTCTACCAGGTTAACTGGGAGCATTGAGTAAATAAAGCTCTAGTAACATTATGAAACCAGATGCACACACTCAGTTAAATTTACTGAATGTTTTGATAGCATTCCATGTTCACTGATTGAATTATATACATTTTGAATAGCTGCGTAAAACTGTAAAATGGCACCGAGTAAGATCCAGGGCCCAAATTTGTTTTCTCTGCCAGTAGAATTTTTCTCCATGGTATAACCCCAAAAACCAGCACTGTAACTGTTATAATATCTACTGAATGTATTTCAAATGGATAGTCCTAAAATAATGCTATATTTATTTTTTGTTTATTTAGACAGGGTAAATAAACAAACTACTGTCTTTTAGAAATTGATCTAGTAAAAAGTTTGTAGTATATGTCCATTACAATTTTTTACATTTTCAAAGTCAACGTTTACAAGATAAGAAAAATTGCACAAAAATAATGTAAGACTTTGGACCGCAACAAACATGGAGTTTTTCGGAATCAGGTATGTCTTTGCATGCTTTGCATAGACTTGTAAAAATGAACTGGAAATATTTCTAGTTTATATTTTCGCTTGCGTTTATATACATACAGGAATGTAAAAATGTTCAATAACGTTTTATTTACTTAAACGATCGCACGCAACAGTTCCACTTAAGTTAGTTTGGTTATTTAATGCAGAAAAAATGTTTTGCATTTTTTTTTCTGACAATATATTTACCAATATAATGCTACTTTTATTAAATTGAGTCTACGAGTTCTCTGCCGATTTCTCGTCACGTGATCTTTACCCTTGACCTTGACTATGCAGTAAATTTGACCTTGACATCACAGAGACTTGTGAATAATAAATAGGGGCTGGACACGAATGCTCCTGGTTCGTTTGCAGGCAAACAAGGTGCTATTTCCCTGTCTAGACGACTCGGGTTAATGACATGCCATAAATGCATAAAAAGGAAAAAAAAAAAGCACCGATATCCCATGTCTTTACCATTTCTGACCATGCAAAGCATTGCAGACATTTCAAAATTGCTGTTCTTTGCTCTCAGTGACTTCAGAGCTTCTCTTCTCGTACAGTTCATCAAACAGCGGCGGCATTTTCTCTCCTAGATCTGGTGTTATGCTCACCACGACAACAGGTAGAGATTTGTTGTTTCGAAAGGGTTTAGGAGGCCAAGGGCCTTCGGTTTACCGCCATCGGCCACGCAGGGAAAAAAGGACATGTTGCCGACATGTTTGTAATGTCGAGAAACGTGTTTTCCACAAGGTCGTGTTAAAAGGTATGGCTAGTATTTTTTTGCTTTACACAGTATCTTGTAATAGCTAATGTAAAAAAAAAAAAAAAAAGGTTTCATATCTTTGCATGCATGGAATTTTTGTATGATATGTCGGACTGATGGAAAGGTTTCAACAAGGACCTGAACATATTGTTAAATAGATACACATAAGAGCACGGTTTATAATAATAATAATAATAATAATAATAATAATAATAATAATAATAATAAGGACAACAACAACAATAATTATAATAATAATAAATAAAAATTACTATTATTATTATTATTATTATTATTATTATTATTTACATATAATATTTTTTAGTCAATCATTAAAGAACAACTGGTCGAAATATAATTCTTAAACCCTGTATTGTGAATTGTTATATTTAATTGTGCATTCTTTATTAAAATACATTTAGTATATATTATTACCTTGTATTGTATATATAAAAATAGTGAACTTGAAATACAAAAAAAAACTTTACACGCTGTGTGTGTGGGGGGCGCGCGCGTTCCTGCGTACGTGCGCGCGCGCTTGCACCAAATGAAAAAAAAAAATGTAGCGTGTAAAGGGTTTAGAGAAAGGGGGCTGAGATCCTCTGGTGGTGACATGGTGCAAATGTCAGGAAGTGCAGAAAGTAACATCCAGCCTTCTTCTGTTCACTGAGCTACAGCACTCTTAAGCCTGTAATACCTGTTAGCATTGAAATTTTTAGACACAATAAATAAATAAAAATGACTTTTAATCTGACGTTTGAGCACCTGGAAAATTAATGATATTAGATATTAGAGCTATGCATTTTTTTTGCATTAAACGTTGTATGTACAGAACATACTTTGTTTTCTTAATTAAACAATCGTATGTTTTTCCTCCACACTTTAAAATAATGATTTGTTTAAATATGTGTAGTTTTATGTAGATATTATAATCATTGTTTTAAATTCACAAGTCTCTAACTAATCCTGAAGTAATTTATAACTCTGAATTTAGAAAGGAAACATGCTGCTATGTATTTATAATATATGTTTAAAGTTACAACACCTGTTCTAAAATATAAAAAGAAACTGTAATGTAATTGTTTTAATGAAATATAATCGACTACCAGATTCTAACATTTTGAAATATTAGCTACTGCCAGAAAAAAAAACACAGGACATTACCACATTTGTAAATAATGTTTCATAGCCATGGTATTTTTATTTTTATTTTTTTTTAGTTGATAAAAACAAAACAATTAAATATTTCTGTTCGGTTCAATTAATGTAGTTTTATATAGAGAGGGATCTTCAGCTCCTGGCAAAAATATGGCAGTCAAACATTCAGAATGAACACAAATACTTACATTAGATGAAATAAATATACATTATTTGATTTCTATCTTGAACAACATCATGTATTATATCATCATTTAATTTGATCTATACAAATATATCTCACAGACACAAGGCACAAATATATGCGCAGAAGTAATGATAACAACAACAATACAAATAATTAGAATTAGAAAAACATTGGTGTTTGAAAATACGCAAATGCATTATTTGGCATTCATGTATTTTATTTTCCATGCAGATTTATTTTTTAACAAATTACCAATATAGACAGAAATGTAAGTATTTAAAAAAAACTTACATATAGGTGCATTTGTCGGGATAAAAACGGTAAACTTGATAAGACTAAGACTGAGACAATCTGTCTCTTTAGAAATTTTGAGACAATAAACCGTCTTTGTTAGTGCTGTTGCCCAGTCTGGTCGGAAAACATTCGAAGACTGCTTTCCATACGAGGCAGGCAGTGCACTAGACACTGACCTTGAACTAAAACCAAGTAACGTTCGTTTCAACGTTTATAACAATTGGGAAAATGTAAGTTTTTCACTTCGAACTGTACAACATTATTTACAATTAATTATAGAAATGTGTGTGTGTGGGGTGGGGGGGGGGGGTCATGGTGCAGTTTTTATTTTCTCCACGATTGCAGTGAACATAAAGAAATCTGAGAATATGAGGAAAAAAATGAGCATTTATACTATGTAGTATGTTCTTTACAATTGTGAAACGCCAATGAACGTTTAAAGTTTTACATTATTCAGTTTGTACCTGATCACAGCTCATAAAAATAATATAGCACCTAAAAGTTACCTAAGACATCCCGTTATCTGTAATCTTACATAAATCTACATAAAACTACTAATAAAATGTGGGTCGCATTTTAGTGTAATTTTAGCTCATTTTAACAAGCAACTAAAAGTTGCACCACATTCACACAATCACATGTGCAGCTCAAACACTAGACTATAACTAGTATATGCAACAAAAAAAAAAGTTGACTCTTTAGTCTAAAAGTATAATACACAGCTACCATATTATGCACCCAATACACTGTGCACACACACACACACACACATTTATAGCATTTGAAACATTTCAATAGTTGATCATTTTGCTGATACAAAGTAAAGCATGGATATATATATTTATGAAATGTCCATGTTGTTATAAGTTGTACCAAAGCATTATCAATATGCCGGCCTATTTAATATTTTAAATAATTGATCAGTTAAGGTCGTGTGGTGTGCTCGGATTTTCTGAAACGTTTAAATACCCTCGACTAGCTTGTAAAGTTCATATAAAAGAATTGCGAGATGTGTAATAATCTTCCCACAGTTTGGCTGCGAGTATTTATAGAGGGAATCTGTTCAAGTTGTTCGTAAGAGGTGTGCGAGGGCATATGTTTTGAAATATAGGTTCCATTCTTGAAGAAACCTTATAGAATATCATCCAATTTTACTAAGCCAACGGTTTCAACCTGCTGACCCCTTTTACAGTAAATACGAGTGTTAGTGAAGCGCTGAGCATCAGTCTTTCTCTAAAACAAGCCTGTAAACGTGGATCATCAAAGCTTTATATGACACGGAATTCAATCGTGGGTTTTTCATGGAAACAAAATGTCATCAGCACTCACAGCGTCCCCCCAAAAATACACTTTTTGTATTAAAAAAATTCTAAATTTGTTATCTTATAAAGAAATTAAACGAGGTTGGGGACGGTACTATTTTCTGGAGAAAACCACCAGAGAAAGTGTTTGAAACCTGCAGCCCCAAGAGAGTAAAAAAAAAAACAAGGGTTTTACATTTTAATACAAAATTTTATAACATTTTTAAAACGCATATAAAGACCCGTAACACAGAAGTTAATGTTTTGTTTTGTCTAAAATAGACCAAGTGGGTGGTACCTTCTGGAGTTCGAGTATGCTCTGCCACGTGACGTGGAGATGACCAATCAGGTGCATCTCCAGGTTTAACTACGTTAAATGTCAGATTGCAATAAACTAGAAGCTGTTGGTCAGGCCCGCGGAAATGGGCGAGCATAATCTTCTTAATCCAGGGTTTGTGGGACCTTTGGTAAACATCCACACTGGCGATACGTTTTACTTCCCGAATTTTAGAGCCTCAGGAGGACAACTGGCGGGGCTACCGTCTCTCTCGTACCCAAGAAGGGACAATGTGTGCTCCCTCCCGTGGAATCCATCGGAGTCGTGCAATGGATATCCTCAATCCTATTTCGGCAGCCCTCTGTCCATTAATCCGTCTTTCAACCGATCTTGTGCTGAAACAGCCCGCCAGGAGGAGAAATGTTATTATGGCGGCAACGGCGGAAACAGAGAGGCTTGCTCGGAGGGCACAGTCAGCTTAAAGCGAGAAGAGAGAACAAGGGAGACATCAGTATCAGATCACGGGGTGCACAATGGGATGGGCAACAGTAATACCTTCACCAAGTATGACTATGGCACCGAACATCTGACCCCAAACCCGTCGTCCTGTCAGTCTCTCGAATCAGATTCCAGCTCCTCGGTGCTCAACGATGGAGGAAAAAGCTCGATAAACGATACACAGACCCTGATATCTTCGGCAAATCACACGAGCAATATCTCAGCAGGAGGAGGTGGGTGGTCACATGAGGATGCAAAGTGTAAAAGTAAATCATTTCAGCAAAGTTTTTACAATAACAAACTTTTGTAGGGGAGTCTACTTGTCAATAAGCTGTCAAATGCTTTGATTTTTTTTTTCTTTTCTTTTTTTTTTTTTTCTGCAGCATACTTGCGAGGTGGATAAGCGCCGCTAGGGGCTGCCCTAAAATGCTCCAAGTTCACCACCACTATAGCGTTCATTTGTTTACATATACAGTAGTAAATGCAACGTCATAAAATGTCTATGGCACTGAGCTAAGCTGTGAACCGAAAGACAGTTTGTGCAGCAGATAAATATTTCACTTTTAATTTTACTTTTAAAAATAACTTTTATTTTACGCATTGCCACTAGAATCTGCATGCCTCAGCTTCCTCCCACAGGTACGCTTGTAGCAATATTTTGAGACCGAAAATCTTTATTCGTCTAAATAAAATTGCTTTTATGAACGATATTGGGATTGTGTTTAGTCATTGGGTTAGTACTTTATTTAGGGGTGGGCGTTTATTACATTCTCTCAATTTGTGTTCTGCCCCCTCTAGGTGCCCCGTGGTATCCGATGCACACCCGGACTCGCAAGAAACGAAAACCCTATTCTAAACTACAACTGGCCGAGCTGGAGGGCGAGTTCATGCTAAACGAATTCATCACTCGACAACGGCGTAGGGAGTTGTCAGATCGGCTCAACCTCAGTGACCAACAGGTTAAAATCTGGTTTCAGAATCGAAGAATGAAGAAGAAGAGACTTTTGCTGAGGGAACAGGCCTTGACCTTTTTTTAAGCAGTCGTTTCAAAGTAGCACCATACCAATCAACCACTGTGGGTAATATTAACAACACAACGCAGTATTCTTTTCAATAGTCTTTATTTGAAAGGTTCAACATTTATGCATTTGCACGCAATAGCAAAATGCATAAGGAAGCAGAAATCATTTCAGGGACACGCGACCAAATGTTAGCAAGAAAAAACAAAATCTGTTGATATCCCAATTTCTATTGTAATATATGTATTAAAGTGAATGCAGTGTTTCTGGTGTTGTGTAGAGAAAATAATGTATATAAACTTGCGTCATTTGAAGACGTGCCCTTGACCACTTTCCCTCTCCACATCGAACTGCAATATAATGCAAGTTATATCAAATATTTACTTAAAGTTAAGCTGTGAGATATTCAAGCAAAGCGAACGTATATGTATGTATTAACTGACCATTAAAACATGCTTTGTAAGATGAACTTTTGATAGTGTCAGCTATTTATTCGTCAAATTATAAAACATCTACTTGTTTCATAGAAAGAAATAAGTAGCGAGGTCCTAAATGAAGAATGCTTACGACTGTTGTTCTTAATAACCATCGCATTGCATAAATTCTTAATATTTTCACGAGCTTTACTACTTCAGTGGGTAATCTTTAATGCTAACCTTCAACCAGGAAGGGAAAGAAGCCTCAAAACAGCGTGGGATGGAAAAAAAATCATGAAAACCATATCTCTCGCCACGTGTTCTAAGGCACGTTCATGGTCATGGGCACACATTCAGCCATCTAACTGTTCATCAGATGTGAAGGACTCTGAGGGAAAACCATACCGCAGCTGGAATATGTTGTGTCAGGTGATCGATGCCTTGTTGTTGTCACGACCTGAAATCAAACTATGGTCAAGACTGGTGTTAAGACTGGTATAACTGTGTTGGTATGTCTGTGTGATTGGTAACACCTTGTTACTATCGATACGATTATTTAGAATCTTCATGAAAAAAAAAAGGTCGTGTTACAATCTTGGCACGGAAAATAATTTCTTTCATATTTGCATGTCCCTTGATTCAAGTTAAGAAATAATTAGGCCGGATTAATTAAGTCTCAAAAAAATGCTTTTGGGAAGGAAGTGCATGATTTACTGTCAGTTACTATAGATACCTTTTTTTTAACGATAAAGTTAAAGAACCTGATGTATTAAGAACGTATGCCACGATGCTAAATAAATATTGCTAATTTCTTATAAGCGAAAGCATCTCTTTATTAGAAGATATTGTTTAATATCAAGAAGATTGATATTATGCAATATATATATATATATATATATATATATATATATATATATATATATATATATATATATATATATATATATATATATATGTGTGTGTGTGTGTGTGTGTGTGTGTGTGTGTGTGTGTGTGTGTGTGTGAAAGCAAACGAATATATATATATATTGCATGTTATTTATGGTTCAAGTTAGCGGCTTTTACGTTTCAGTGTTGAGCATGCATTATTTTAGAGACACTTTATTTACAGAGAAAAGGAATGTCTTAATCTTATGAAAAAAAAAGAAGTGGTTTGGAATCGTATTATGATATTTCAACTTAAACCACGCTTGTATTATAACAAAAAATGTAGAATTTATCATTAAAAAAAAAACAAAACTAAAAGATATAACAATAATAATAATAATAATAATAATAATAATAATAATAATAATAATAATAATAATAATAATAATAATAATAAGCCACTTCTTTATCGGTGCTACCTTTTCCTTTTTTTGGGTTGTTATGGAACGCATATTTTTGTAAATCATTTTATTCATTAATTTCTTTCGTGAATCTGTGGAACCTGTTATTACATATTTACCGCTACTTTACATTTTTTTTCCAATTTTATATTTTTTCATGTCGCGTTTCTCTTCAAGTTTAAAACTGTCCTGTATTTAACGCTGCGAGTTCTTAAATGTATTAATGTATGTGTAGCTCCAGATTTCTGTTAAATAAAGTCTATAAACTTCTCTGTAATGCATTTCCATTTCAACATCTTCCTGCTCTTCTACAGTATGGTCGAACACCATTACACGCAAGTTCTAAGAGTGAGGTTTATTTCAGTGCTTCAGATATATAGTTCATATTTAGATCGACTGAACTGACATGCACCTGATTTGACACCTAAAATGTATTTTTAATTAACCCGGTTTTGTGATTGAACTAATTTATGCCGAAATCAGACTTTTTTTTACTAAGAGTCCGTGGCATGAGTAATGATCTTTCTGTTAGTGGGTGCAAAAGGTCTAGGTCTCGAATTTTGGTACTTTGTCACACCAAGTAAATATTTACACCAATTGGGGAGACTCGCTCGTTGAACTTTAGGCCCAACTGCGGAATCCGCCAGTTTTATGCAAAGTCCGTTTACATTTCTGGAGCCGAATTTTAGCCACGTTAGGCGCGTCGGATAGGGACCACCACTACTTTTGAATTCCTGAAGAACTAAAATATACCAGCTATAGTTGGCATTTGATTTTTTTTTTTCATTTTCTTACAAATCATATTTTTAAACCGTCAACCAAAATTGTATTATTTTCGGATCGCTCAAAATGAGATATTTGTTAACAATCAGCCATAGTAATAAACAAAACGTGATCTTAAGTTGGAGGTATTATTGTTGACGTCGCTGTCAATCAGACACATGGCTGCTTCCTTTTAAAAGCAAATGCTTCAGTCTATACAACCACACTTTATGCGCTGCGGCGTTTTTGACTTTGAGCCTGGTTCAGTTTGTTTATGGGGTTTTGTCTCAGCGGCTCAGACCGTGCCCTTCACTCAGAACTTGTGTTGTCATGTGGTCTAAGCAATCCCAAATCGCCCCCTCACACCCCCTGCATCAAATAAAATCTTCTTTGCTGAAAGAAAAAAAAAAAGGCGACGATAGGAAGGAACCTATGTTACGTAAGAAAGTTATTTTAAGAGAAATTGTGACACATTTATACAAAAAAGTTATGAACCTATTTGCAATACATTTGTGACTATTTTTATTTCTTTATCATAATATTTTTTCTCTATTAGCAAGTAAAGTATGAAAACAAAAGCATTATTATTATTATTATTATTGTTGTTATTATTATTATTATTATTATTGTTGTTGTTATTACTATTATTATTATTATTATTATTATTATTATTATTATTTCTAATTGTATTATTGTTATAATAATTATTATCATTGTTGTTGTTGTTGTCCTCTTGTTTCATTTTTGGCCTAATAATTATTTTTCTTAAACTTCACAGTTTTTAATAAGTTCAAGACATTAGAATTATACCGAATGTAATATCTGTGTAAAAACTTTTAGTCCTGTAAACAACGTCAGATGACGTAAAGCTACTTTATTTAAAAGGTGGAGCATGTCAGCACTCAAGTAGAAACTGTACAGAAACCTTAAAAAAAATCAAAAGTTATTTCACGGTTTTTTTTTCAGTAACAAACACATCATTTTATCATAGGATGAATCGTTGAACTAATCGGTAAATAAATCAGTGAACTAATTCAATTTGCGTCTGCACTTCTTCACCTTATCATCACCGTGTGATTTCATAATTTTGCATGAATTCGTGTTTTTTTTCTTCAGTCGCTGTGCGTTTGATCTGATGCTTCTGGAGCTTTACACGTCGTTTTTCACTTCTCCGCTCCCAGAACTTTTCGGATAATCCAACATTGCAAAACCACTTAGATTGTAGAATTGCAGTTATGTAATAAAAATATGATTTAAATGCTAGTTAAATTGAGTACCGAATTATTGATGGTAAAATGAATATACGTTTTCTCCTATAGCCTATAGCTTCGTATACTTTTTTGTCCGTGGTGCAAAACAAAACAGCCAGGGTAAGAATTCAGGAAGAGGATGAGTCTCGATACCACCCCCTTCTGTCTTAGGCCCGTTTTGGTGGGCGGGAGCAAAGAGCAAATTGAAGGTCAAGTTAGTGTGCACCTTACATGGATTTCAAGCACCCAGCACAGTTTACAACTCAAGTGAAAACGTAGTCATGCACAGTTGCCATGTTCTAAAAAAAATGCAAAATGTTATTTGCATATAATCACTGATATAATTACACACATACCATAAGCTTTTCTGCATATATTTTAAATGTCTGACTCTGTTTATTTTTCTGACATTCGCATACTAAGACTAACAAGAATGTGCAGTGACACTTTTCCAGTGAACACAATTCACGATATAAAGCGTGCATTAACCAATAACTGTTTCTCATTTCAACACGACTGTTTTCGCAGATGTTTTATCTGCGATTTCAAAAAACTTACCTGTGAAAGAAAACTAAAAGGTGTACACTGTGTAAAATATATATTTTTTTAGTATTTATGTTTAACTGGCATATTTTATTTTTCATATACCTAACCATCCGTAATACGACTTGCAGAGAACAACATATCCAGCATAATCCTTTTTTTTTTTTTTTTTTTTTTTTTAATAAATGCACAAAAAATTACAATGGAAACAAAAGTGAACATTGAAATTAATAGTCATTTTTTTCCAAAACATCTGAGGATATAATCTGTGTATAACCGTTATATTAGCGCAACAGCTAATTAGCAACGGCAACAGCAACAGCAGCAGCAGCAGCAACAACAACAACAACAACAACAATAATAATAATAATAATAATAATATAAAATTAATAATAATAATACTATATTCTCTGTATTATTATAAATAATAACAGAATATAAAACAATATGTCCCAGCAAACATTGCAGAATTAAATGTGAACATTATTGAGATCTTACAGTATTTTTTTCACTGGTTCTTTAAAGTATCATTGGATAATTAAAGCTTACAAAACAGGATTATAGAATTTATTTCTGATAGGAAACATTTCTGTTGAAGGGTTCTGTATAGACTCTTGGAGACACCACCTCCTCCAAAAAAAGTACAACCGGGAAACCATTAAACATTTAATGTTCAAAAGTCAAACAACGAGTTACACAATGTAAGAAAATCATACAACAACAAAATGTCATACGCGCAAAAAAAACAAAAACAAACAACTTGAGCGAATGAACCCATTTCATCACGTTAAAAAATGGAAGGAACTTTAAACAAGGAACAAAAATATTTGTAATCAAAATCTTTAATTTATAGAAAACCCCAGTAATACGCCAAATCAGCATTCTTTCTTTTTTATTTCTTTTTCTAGTTGTTAACGTCAAAGCGTTTCTTTTGTATTTATTTTATATTTATTTTTAAATACACAACACAGCCTTCACGGTTCCAACAAAACACACACCGCTATAATATCGAGTGAATCAACTGCTTGAACCAGAATCTCAGTCAGTCAGCTAATCCCCACTTTCACGCATCGATGATATGAATATTTGCATAGGTTTTTTACTCGTTTTTCGCGTAGCACCTATCCCTGGTTTGGCAAAAACATGTGTGTGTGTGTGTGTGTGTGTGTGTGTGTGTGTGTGTGCTTTATATTGCTCCGTGAACGCTCCGGTACTTCAGTTAAAAGAACCCCTCCAAATAAATAAAAATAAAAAGGAGCAATTTCCCTGTACCTTAATCGTGTTCACAGCTCATGCAATAGAGTTTAACAGCCCGACTTACATCCAATTAAATTTATCTAGGCCATGAGGGGACAATAATATCTAACACTACTTCCTATTTTAGTTTTGTTTTCCAACAACTCAAAAATTAAGGCAGTGCTTAATTACTTGGAGTATACATGGGTGAGTGTTTACACATTTAAAGCTGTATACATGAGTCTGTATGTATATATATATATATGTAATGTATACAGCTTTAAATGAACAATTATCTAGATGCAAATCCTTGTTGGTGCGCTTCTTCGTCTTCTTTTCTTTTCCACCTCTTCTTCCTTTAGGAAACTTTTATATATTTAGATTAGCATCACATATTATCGTTGGAATTATGGAAAGAGGGTGACATTGCTTAGAATCCAAAGACAGCCGTAAAACCTGTGGCGCTTAATAGCGATGGTTTAAAGCAGGGGATGGCAAACCTTTACAACACCTCTGTCCTCGGTCGCTCTGAAGACTTTAAAGGACCTTTTCATGGGCACGCAGTTTGTTCAATTTAAATTGTACACAGTGTCCACAATTGCCAAATCTCCAGCAGGGGCTGACCATTTGCGAAGAAATGGTGACTGCTTTGGTGGGGAAACAGCTGAGTCTTTGTTTGAACTTCTGGGTCCTACTGCGAGAGGGAAACAATATAAGATAATAAAAAGCATAGCAAAATTTTAAACATGTAAATAATTGGTTTTTGCTTTGCAAGACTTGTGTTGCCAGTTGCGCAAACAAGTGATGCACGACGCAATATTCGAGTGGCTTACGCATATGATCTTTTTTTATCTATTTTCCTAAAAATAAAAGAGAAATTCGAGGATAAGTTCCTCTAGTACAGACAGATACAGCATGTTTAAAACTTCACTTTTTAATTTATATATATAGATTTTACTAATCGTTGTATATCAAGATTTTTTTGTTCAGTTTCAGTTTTATTTGCTATTTTTAAATTATAAAAAAAATGACTGAAAATCCTACATAAATATCTTAAGATTACAAAGACGCTGGTTTTTTTGCTTAACACGGAAAACTCCCAAAAATCTGCTTTCAGCTATTAAGGAATTACTAGTTTTGCTTTGTTTATTTTAGTTGTGAACTTAATTTGTAGTTTTACTTCTACCATTATAAGCTTTTTGCTGATAAAGTCATCCTTATGTTTTTCTCAAACTCAATACAAGTTACATTTTTTAGAAAAAAAAAGAGAGAGAGAGAGAGAGAGAGAGAGAGAGAGAGAGAGAGAGAGAGAGAGAGAGAGAGAAGATAATTGTGATGAAGAAAAGAAAACTAAAGAAACGTCAAAGGTTTTGTAAATAACTTATTTATTCGTGTTTGCATAATTTGAGGGGAAAAAATCTAATACTTGTTTCGACGTATTTAAAAACGTCTTTAGTGACGTATTAGTTTACTATATTTTTTTCAATAATTAAAAATGCCTTCTTTTTTTGCCCATTGCAGTTTTTAATGGTAGCAGTATAAAGAATTCTAGTGGTCAAATTCAAGTGCTGCGTCTGGATAGCTGTCTGGCTTCTTTGCACTTGGATGCGGATGTGTTGCAAGACCACCCTTTGCCTTTTAGAAAAGAGGCACTAAACTCATACCTTTCAAAAAGAAAAACATTGAAACTGTCTATAGGTTACTCTACAAGACGAGGCTTGAAATTTTGGACTTACTTTGCTTTGCTTCGTATGACTGACAAAGTAACACATTTTGTATTTTTCCAAACTGCTGTTTTAAAAACTGAAAGTGACATTAAAGGATTGCACTTAAATACTGTATATTAGCCTCGTGCGGTATTAATAGGTTGCTAGTTACCTTCGTGACTATACAAAGTGTATCATAAAACACATTTACCAGTTTACTTTATTACTTATTTACAATTAATGTACAAACATTAATCACCCTAGTTCAAGAAACAAAAAAACAAAAAAACAAAAAAAAAATGTAAAGGATATTGAGACCAATTCAAGCTTCTACAATTTGAGACATTATAATTCAATTTGTATTGTGTTTTGCATGTTTTATATTTCTCTTTTTTTCTTGCATAATTCAAAATCGTTATTTACATGTTCATAAACATATGCGAGGCTTTAAGCATCAGATTTTTGATGTATAAAAATCCATATAGCTTAAAAATTGCACTTACTTTGCTCTCTGCTGAGGATCAATATTTCATAACGTGTTGTAATTAAAGATTCCCAGGTAGAACCATATAATGCTTTTTAATATGTGAATGTTTTAATTAAGTCCTTAGCTGATTTTTAGAATAGGCAAAATTTCAACAAGTAATAATTTACCAGACATCTGGACTATTACTAATATTATTTAATGTTCAATTCAAAGGATTTTATGCAGTTCTTCTATTCATATAAATGTCTATTGGTTATGTCTGTAAAGAACTTGAATGCTACCCTGATATGATTCTTATGTTTTGCAAAAAAAAAAAAAAAAAAAAAGATTTTTATTGTGTAACTAAGACACCGAAAAAACCAGTATAAAACACGTGCAGCCAAATTCCAGTAATAGAACCTGTAAAAGAGCTGAATTAAAACACTTGTTTCTCTTGATAGACAATAGTGTGGAGTGCAGGAGAAAGAAAAGAAAACACAATCATCTTTGTTCCCATTTTTTATTATCTTTTTCGCTTTAATATCAAAATGTATCACATGTATCAAAAGCAATCTATAACAAAATGTTATCAAATAAAAATAGATTTAATTCAACGGCCACAAATGGCATCTTTAAGCACACGATCATATAATGAAATTACATTCTCCATGCAACAAAACGAAAAAAAAAAAGCGCAATAAGCCCTGAAACCGTTTAGACATTCATGAGTCAAACACTAAGTTTCAAAATTCGTAGCTAATTTTAATAATAATTATAAAACGATAAAAACGTTATAATACATAACTTGTATTAACTTACAAATTAACAATTTAGATGAACTATTTCAGGAAAAAAAACATATGCAAAAATAGGGTGGAGCTAACATTTAACATCCATGCACTATTTATCAAAACTAGCTGACTGAGCTAAATGTTCGACACAAAAAAAAAAAAAAAAAACTAGCTATAAGCGATCAGCGTGGGTAAATAATTAAAATAAAGTGGGTGGACTTCACTATGTTCTAAATGTATATTTTTAGGCTACTCCAAAATAATCCAAAATATGAAAAAGTGTTAAAACGTCTTACCTCGTTAAATCTTAAAACCCATTGCTACTTAGCATGCAGGCTTTTCGCCTTTCCTTTAAATAGAAACTAAATCTTTCATTCTCATAAACTAAATACAACAAACCAAATCACGAGTTACTTTATATTCCGCGTGCTTCCGTGTTGTTTACAAATGTAATTGTTGGAATCTCTAAGAGCTCACCTAAGTGAACCACTCCTACGCATCCAAGTGCTCCAAATTGATATATGACAATATCTACTTTCGATCACGTGTTACAGGGCGACTTAGACGGATTGCGCGTCATCTCGCCTTCCCAAATTTTCTCCTTTTGCAGCTCGAATCCAAAACATCTATCTATAGTAAGCAAAGGAGTACTAGGGGAAAGATGTTTAACTCGGTAAATCTGAGCAACTTCTGCTCGCAGACACGTAAAGACCGGACATCTGAGTTCGGGGACAGGACGGGCTGTGCCTCCAATATCTACCTCCCCAGCTGCACTTACTACGTCCCTGAATTTTCCACGGTTTCTTCGTTTCTTCCGCAGGGGCCTTCGCGGCAAATTACATACCCCTACACTGCAAATTTATCTCAAGTGCAACCAGTACGTGATGTTTCCTACGGACTGGATCCTTCCAGCAAGTGGCACCACAGAACTAACTACGCGACGTGCTACTCCGGAGAGGATCTGGTGCACAGGGACTGTCTTCCGCCATCCACCATGACAGAAATGCTCATGAAAAACGAGAGCGTGTACAGCCACCATCACCATCACCACCATCCGAGCTCGAACCACCCGTCTACTGGTTTCTATTCCAGTGTTGGGAAGAACAACGTGCTGCCTCAAGGTTTTGATCGTTTTTTTGAAACGGCGTATTGTAACACCGACAATCAGTCCGACCATTGTTTACAAAAGAGCGAGTCGACAAAACTCGAAAGCACGTCCCAGCAGCCCAGCGCAGTGTCCGGGGAGGAAGAGCCAGAAAAGAACGCCGAGGACGAAGAGGAACAAACTAATTCGGGCTCGTGTAGCTCCTCGGGCACAAAGGACGGCAACGAAAACAAAATCAACCATTCGAGTAGGTACCCAAAGCTGTAAATAGGAAAAGGTTAAGGGATTAGCCCGGTGTTTTGTCGGTCAGATTTTTATGTGGAGTTTTATAAGCATTCAAAGGATTTTATTATAACCTACAAAGCTCTTTCCTTCAACGAAAAGAATTTTTACGATGGGAACACGCTTTGAAAAAGGGGGATGTTATACACAGACGCTGCTATCCGAGAGTCTGTGAAATTTTAACAGCGCGCTATTGTGACAAATGCTAACTTTGATCGTGAACTTGCGTTGGGCATTTTGGGAGGTTTTCTTATTAGGCTTTTGCGAGTAAAAACCAATTGGGCAGAACACAACTTTTGGCGTCCTGTCATTTATTTTCTTTTAGCAGCTTTCATGCATATTAGCCATGTCTTGGTGCAAGTCGTATTGTTATATCGTGCACTTGATAGAATAGTGATGACTAGTTGTGTGTAATGAACGTTTCTATCTATCTATCTATCTATCTATCTATCTATCTATCTATCTATCTATCTATCTATCTATCTATCTATCTATCTATCTATCTATCTATATTGGTTTTAGTGCGTTATTAGTGGGAACAAAGAAACGACAGTTTAGTGTAAACACCGTGGTTTATGCTGCAGGCCTTATATTATATTATATATATATATTATATATATTATATATATATAATTGTACCAGATCTGAGTAAACATAATTTTTGTATTGTCATTTTATTCCATATCGTCAGGGAACATCATGCATGTCTTGTAATATCCAATGATTTACTTTGTATGTAATTGAAATTGTAAATTAATCGAACGGGAAAAATCTATCATTTCAACACCAGAATCATTGTTTGTTGTTAAATTATTATTATTATTATTATTATTATTATTATTATTATTATTATTATTATTAGTCGTAGTAGTAGTAGTAGTAGTAGTAATAGTATTATTATTATTATTATTATTATTATTATTATTATTATTATTATTTATAATATGAATATTATAGTAGTAGTAGTAGTAGTAATAGTATTAGCAGTATCAGTAGTAGTACTGTATTATTATATATTATTTAAAGTGAACCTCATTGTTAGCTTCGGGATTCAAAACAAGAAAATGAAATGTCAATTAACTGCTTATTGCACGAATTACCTGAAGATTCAAGCGAGCAATGTTTATTTGATTCTTCATCCTTTAACATCCAGTCATAATATTATTTACAGCGTAAAATATTTTTATTTATAACCCAGTTCCTAGCTCGTTTTTTTTATATTATACGTTGCTATTTAGTGAATTAACAAGTATTAGACTTTTAGCGTGTTTTAGCAGCACACTATGTTTCATTCATTTGTTGCAAGATAATGACCTTTCATTGTCTTTGTAATATTTTCAAGGTGCCCCCCGCACGAGGAAGAAGAGATGTCCATATTCAAAGTTTCAGATTCGCGAACTGGAACGAGAGTTTTTCTTTAACGTTTACATCAACAAGGAGAAAAGGCTGCAGCTGTCCAGAATGCTAAACCTCACTGACAGACAAGTGAAAATATGGTTTCAAAATCGCAGAATGAAAGAAAAGAAATTAAGCAGAGACCGCCTGCAGTATTTCTCTGGGAACCCATTGTTGTAAACTAAGGACTTGTTTTAGTAGGCCAAGGTTGATTTTACTTGATATTCCGAAAACTTTGGGTGTTCCATCATTCTATGGTCTACTCATCATTGAAATAGACATTACTAATTTTTTTTTTCATAACAACAGAGAAAATGTGTTTTGGGACGATAAATGTGGAGATTTTAATTCAAGCCCGTTCAATTTTCATTACACTACACTACACTACATTACACTACACTACACTACACTACACTACACTACACTACACTACACTACGCTACGCTACACTACACTACACTACACTACACTATGCTACACTGAACTCTTTCTAGGTATCTTATTAACAATACACATTTAATGACTTGCTGTAAATATGTACCAAATCAAAGTCGAACTGAAGTCGGAGTCGTCGTACAAAACTATATTATTTTACCTTTCTTTACTTTTCTTTTCGTTTCTTTTTTATTTTTTTTTAATATATATTTTCGTCATTATAAACTGTGACTTGTACAATTTGTAAAAATGTATTCCTTGTACAGAGACTATGCAAACATGCATTTGTGATTGTAAATAGAGTTAATATGATGTTCACTTTTCTTAACATTGCTGCTATTTTCTTTATATTGCTCGAGCATTACTCGCGCGCTTTAGCCTATAGGACCCATGTTCTTTTCTTTAATTTATTTGCTTTATGTTATGCCCAGTGTTCATTTGTCGCAAAGATTACATTTGGACTGTGTACTATTATATATGGTATATCGCATATGAAATAAATATATACATTGGTAAAGGCATTTCTAAGTGAATTCTGACTCAATTTCAGAAAGTGAGCCAGTCGAAAAACTTCACAGCGATTTAACCTTTCAGCAATTGAAGTGTTTAACAGTGCTAAGAAAATGGACATGTCCTTCAAAGAACATTTTACAATCGCATAATAAAATTTTTTTTTTACTTTTTTTTTTCACTTTTTTAAACAGCACTCTAATTTAAGGTATGTATAAGAAATAAACATTGTATATTCGTGTTTTGCACCAAAAAAAATGTCTACTTGAACTAGCAACCATAGTGCAAAGACATTGAAATTGTAGTTCGTAGTCTGAGAGAAAGACAGAGGGAAAAGATAACCTCTTTTAGTACCCACTAAATGGAATCGCCACTCTTGAGGTCTAGACAGTGCCATAAAGATAGAAGCCCTAAATGGCTATTTTTTTCTCTTAATTGCACCGTCTGTTCGTGGGGAATGGCATCTACTTCCGCAGTAAACAGTAAACAAGAGAATCTGAATCTTCGAACAAAGAAACTTGAAAGAACTTAGAGAATGAACACCAGTAGTCTACTTGTACAATCAACCACGTGTAACACCACCGCGTGTTAATGCACGTTGCATATTAATTCACTAATATTCTATAAATCATATTGAAGTGGAACTAGCTATGCTAAATCTTCGATTCAACCTCAAGAAAAATGTCGATTATTAAAAAAAGACTGAACGAAAGCAATTTGAGACGACACACACACACACACACACACACACACACACACACACACACACACACACACACACACACACACACACACACACACACACACTCTTCTCACACACACACAGGCAAAGAGGCAACAGGATTTGTGCACAGCCTATTGAGATGCAGGCTAACATAAGCCAATTCATGAAAATATTCGTAAAATATTGGCGTGTGCTCGGTGCATGCGCAGATGAACGTCAATGAATAAAACGTTGTCTTTGTGCTTCACTAAGCTAAATACCTTCACCTTTATTCTCTTGCAGTAAACTGAAATTGTAATTAAAACCAGGATAACACGTGAACCATTGGAAGAGAAATGAGAACCTATGTGAATAATCGTGCTTGCAAAGAACAATGTGTAAAAAAAAAAGTCAGACTTTAACCTGCAGGTCCACCAGATAACTTGCCACACCCAGTAAATACACCTTATTATCCCAATAAAATGAGCTTTCTGTTCATGCAAGGCAATGCATTCGGGTTTTTTTGCGTTTTTTCCTGCTTTTTATTAGCTATTAACTATTTAAAAGGAGTACACGCAATAAAATCCGTGTAACACTCTTGTAAATTTCATACAGTGTGCACTTAATAATGAACTTACTCCTGGACGAATGATAGTTTGAACGATAGTTTGATAGTAATAAGATTAAAATCTGATAATCATATTTAATTCGAGCTTCTTAACAAGATGGCCAATGTGATGCCAAAAATATTTGTAATATCCTGTGCATATACTGTAATGTACATGTGACACATACTTCTGCTTTTATTCTACTTTGCCTACTAGATGTGCATTTATTTCATTGTACTTTTTGCAAAAGAACAGAAACGAACATGCATCATTTTCATGCTTTCCTTGGCAGAGAGCTTTGTCGCAGATTTGTGGGAGAGACAGATAGCAAACCAGAAAGAATAGGGGGGGGGGGGGCATAGCCAAGGATCAAGGGTAAAAGACTACACATGCCACGCCCACCAACCTTGGCCCTGGTTTGGTGACGTAGCTACTTGGTCGAATTCCTTCGACTTTCGTCATCAACCAACCGAAGAAGACTCCTTGAGTGTCCGCCTACCAAAAGGGAGACACTGGATTGTCCGCATTGCCTGGAAAGAGGTCTATGTGCAGTGAAATGACCCGCTTTCAGGGCAGCTTGTGGGAATGACAAATAAGACTATTTAAACGAAATATAAATCAGATTTTTCTTTTGCTAGAGTATTTTATTTCAACAAAATTGAAGGGGTAAGATGCAAAAAAGAGTGATCGCTCGCGCTGGCTGTCATCTGAGTGCAATAATGAAGAAAAATGAGGAAATGGCCTAGACTTCATAGACATCAATACTTTCAGACTCAGAGTCTGGAGCCAACTCACTATAAAAAATAAAATAGAGGCTGGATTTCGATTTTGTAATATGCCGACGAGATGGAAAACACAAACTCAAAGAAAAACTAAAAAATATCAATATTACTTTCTATTGTAGCTTTAAACACTTATGGTGTTTGAGCACTATAACTTGATCCCTATTGTGTGGATGTGTGAAATGTTGTAAATATGTATTCTATTCTATAGTCTATTGATAAGCAGTTATTTGTTTGGTTTTTCGTGATATTAAAATGTAATAAAATGCCGGTGATTTCTGATTATCACTCTCTGGTTTATAATTGTCTTTGAGATGTTACATGCATCAACCATACATTTCCTTTAGGCGCAGTGGATAGTTGCCATCTTGGTAAAGAAAGACGCTTCAGCAGAGTCACTTCTATATTGCAAGAATGTTTCTGAGAGCTTGCAACTCAAAAAAGCAGCCAATGCCGCAACCATCTTCTCCCGTCCTTAGCGCTCAAAGACTACAAATTAATTTCCAAATTTTAGATTTGTTTCTTTCATTTTAAATAGACCATGTACATGCATATGAATTTCTTTCTTTTTAAAATTCAGAACACATTTTTTTTTCAAGAGAGTATTGTGATCAAATAAAACGAAATAAACAGTACACACAATCATTCTTTCAATTGCTTTTTTATTTCTTTTTTTATTGTAGACAAAACAATGGTATTGGTTCAATTGTAATACACAAAGTTTATAAAAAGGTTTAACATAAATTTCACACTGGTACCGATTAAAATAAAAATAAACACAGACTAAACCATAAATTATATTTAAAAAATATTATTCTGTAATGTAAAAAAACAATTAATGAAGCCTAACTCCTAATACCTAAACTAAAAAGAAGCTAATCCGATTTTTTTTACAGCCATTCTTTTTTTTTTTTTTTTTTACATTTGAGTATTGTAAGATACAGCTGAAAAAATTTGAAAACAATTTCAAAAACTGTTGTGAGAGAAATGAGAATTACAATTCATTCACAATGCGACAGCCCGAAGCTCTGATTTTGTAAAGAAAACTTCTTGACAGAGACCATTTATCACAATTGAACAATTCGCGTGTAAAATATTCAATATAAAAACAACCCTGAACAATACACGATTTATTGTAGCAAATGTCAAGTGCAAAAAGTCATGTATTATTTTTTTATATGTATAATATAAAAAAAAAAATTAATGATTTAAACTTTTTTAAATATAAATTTTGAAATATGCAAAAATACAGATTTTACAATGCATTTATGTATTTGTTCTTGTTTAAAAGTTGTATTTAAACGAAGTATTACGAATAAGCATATTAAATAAAACATACTCTAAGATATATTTATGGATACATTAAATAAATACAAAGATTTTACTTTCAAAAATTATTTGTCCAATGTTTATAAGCTCTGGCAAAAGTACATTTTCCCACTATTTCACTCAAATATAATACACAATAATATATGCAAGAAGAATGACATTAGTTAGACAAACAGTAGACCTGATCTCAACTAGATAAACTATTTTGCGCTAATAACCGATTGAAATAATTATTGAAAAAAAAACAGTTTTGTTTATTCCAATTTTACATTCATAGATATTAATTTTATAATAAAATATAATACACCCTCAGGTGACTTATTTATTTATTTATTCATTCATTCATAATTCACTCACACACACACACCACACACACACACACACACACACACACACACACACACACACACACACACACACACACACACACACACTCAGAAGTGTGTTATGCCATACCAGGGATGAGTGGTTTCTATTGCAAACACTGAAAGGATTTAAATGTTATTAAATAGGATTGAAATAAAAACTGACTTTTAATTTAGGGTGCATTCTTCTGGAACCCAGAAGGTGGAATGAACTTACCCCGGATGTCGAAGATGATTCCTCAAACAAAGATTGAAAACCAGGCTTCTTCTCAAAGTATATAAACCGAGCACTAAAAATACAGAAAACAAAATATGTTGTTTTCGGTTCTCTTAACGAGTTTTTCCCACTTGATGCTCTTAGATGGTATTGGAGCTCACATGAAGATTCATTTTTTCTTCTTGTAGTCTACAAAGCAATTTCACTTTATGGACTTTCTCACTGCATAAGGGCGTTAAGGTTAAATTCCTTCAAGTGTAAAAATATGTACGATTCGCTCGAAGTCGGAATTTACCGCAATCCTGATCAGGATAGACCGGTTAGTAAGAATGAATAAGAATACTATGATAACTATAAGGCGTAGGTTTCTCTCGCTAGAAAATACGCATACACACACACACACACACACACACACACACACACACACACACACACACACACACACACACACACACACACACACACACACACACACACACAATCTAGTTTTCAACATAGGTGTAGCGAACAAAGCCCCCCACTGTTTAAAACGTCAACGCGGTATTATTATTTGAGTGGACCCTCAATTGTAAATTGTGCCAATTATTTATACATTTGTTTTATTATCATTTAGTTGGTCAGTTTTTCGCTAGGTTGCTTTTTTTTTGTCTCACAATCCACTTGGTGTTACGTTTAGCTGCTCTTTGTTCTTTTTTTTAAATAAAAGTCTTTTCCTAACCGTTTCGACTAGATGGCGCCATTGCTCCACTCTGAGCTTCACTCACTCAGCAACTTGAACCTCTTGACGTCAGAACAGTCTAGCGCATCAAGGCCACTTCCAAAACCCCATTGGTCTGAAACTCACATGACGGGGCGCCTTGAATCCTAATTATGTTGCCGATATTTTTCGCTCCCCCCCCACCACCTCCCAAAAGATGTCAGCGTCCTACTGTCCTTATCCATTCCGACATAAACGAGCTTGCTTTAAAACATAAGATCAACACGCCCAAGTCAGCAAAATGTCATGTCCGAACAACGTGGCAGCCGGTTCGTTTCTGATGGATTCGCTGGTGGGAGAAACGTCTCCATACAGAGGTGAAGGATATGCTGCAAACTCTGGGATGTACATCTCAGAATATGGCTGTCAGATGATGAGAAATTTAGGCGTCGCTGCTGCTGTGCCCCACTCCAAACGGGATGAGCTGCCGCCGAGCACCGTGCTAATCAGCGGCTACGAGCACGCGCATTACCTGTCGCAGCGGGACGCCTGGACGACCGCCTCCAAAACTTACAGAGGTGCCCAACCTGTTGCCCAGCCTTTGCACCCATGCTCTTTTACGAGCAGTGGCGTCAAGGAAGAGGCGATACCTTGTCTTTATCAGTCTGATCTCAATAGTCCAAAGGAGTCTACAGACTCCTCCACCTATATCCGCCTGGGAGACAATAGCAACCACGCTGATCAAAGCGGCGTCTCCTCCGCCGGTTATTTCCGAGGGAACCAGGTGTATACAACTGAAAGGGTGCATGAAGACAGGTTCGATTCGGACTTTAACCGTGTTTCAAGAATAACGACTCCCACTGCAGAGGCACGAGCCGGAGATTCGTTTGTCAAGAGCAGCACGTCGCAGCAGGACGCAAAGGACAAGGAGACAAATGCAGAGGAGCATCGAGTGGATAAGCGACAACAACATGGGAGAGAAGACAGCGGCCTGAAGAACGACAGCTGCACAGATGATTCCGAGAACGAATCAAAAGGTGATTAAATGAACGAACTTCCGGTCTATTTTGTATTTGGTTGTCTCTATGTTGTGTGTGCATTCGCGTCTCTCTCTCTCTCTCTCTCTCTCTCTCTCTCTCTCTCTCTCTCTCTCGCTCTCGCTCTCTCTCTCTCTCTCTCTCTCTCTCTCTCTCTCTCTCTCTCTCTCTCTCTCTCTCTCTTTCTCTCTGTTTTTATCTTTATTTCTCCCTCTGTCTCTCTGTCTCTCTCTCTGTCT
>NC_139592.1:20761686-20769186 GCF_946808225.1 Silurus aristotelis
ATTTTTCCCTTATACGTAACATTTTCAATTGTCTATCTTGTTATAAAATGAAGGCAAATATAGCATGAATACATCAATGGTTAGTAGATTGGTCTTTCGTGTTCACACGCTTATAACGCGCGTCAAGCTTCTATGTAACTCACTGAAGATATAACCATATAAGTTATCCATTTAAAACTCACGCTAATCATAAAGACTTGTAATTGAAAATAAATAAATAAATAAATAAATAATAGATTTGATATATAAAACGCGATAGGCCTTGTTATTAAAAAAAATCGGAGCATGAATAACAAGACAAATTTCAGGCCAAAGATTTACCATACAAATATTATACAAATACAACGCACCATTTTTTTTTAAAGATTTTTAAGTGTGTTAGGATACGAACTGGCTTGTTTTCAACCTCGGGAATGTCGATATGGGTTTCGCCATCTTTGCTTGTTTTGTTAACCCCCCTCCTCTGACTTCAGCTGTTTTGCGCCGGGAGGAGACAGTCTGGAATCCAAAGTCATTTTCATTCAGTTGGGTGAATGGGGAAGTCCTTTGGAATGCGTCACCAACAAAGAGTTTACAGCATACAAAATTACCCCCACAGGACATTACTGCCTAGAATACATGGATATAGTGGCAATTTCCTTCCAATATCCTACAGCCAAACTTATAAGTGCTTGTAAAAAATCAGTGCAAAACCTCATACGTTAGGTTTTTTTTTTTATGAAAATTCACTAGTGTGCTAATAATTAATACAGTAGCCTGACTTAATGAAACATGAAAATATAGTATGGTACATCAGATATAATTTACCCACTCCAGCAAAGATCCAGGATACAGTTAACTAATAGATAACTTAGGTAATAAATAAATAAATCTTAAAACAAAAAAAAAAAAGCTTATCTAAATCAATATTAAAACCAGTTTACTAATGTGAATTTAGTGTTTTTGTGTGAATGTGAATTGCATCGTAGGATTATCATCAAAGATTAAAGAAAATAGTTTACGTTACATTAAATATAGCAGACTAGACCAACACATAACCAAAATATCAAAATATTCAAAATAAAGACTTAACAATCATTCAGTTGTTCATTTAATCAGCATTGGGAATGTCTGTAATATATAGTTTATTAATAGAGCATTTGTATTTTAGTTAGAGTTGTCATTTTCCTTCCTTTTTTGTTGAAAAATATCTTTCTAAGTTGAACATAAAAATCTGCATGCTTTCTCAGGAATGTTGCACAGGAGTCTATTTGGTCTCACTGCAAATAAAATCAAACCAATATGCCTATTCCACACATTAATTTTTTTTTCTGTGATTAATGCTAATGTTAATTTGACCATGTTCAGCATCATACCATAGGCAGATGCGTGTCTGATGAGCTCTCAGATTATTAGCATATAGTATGTGTCATATAATGTTTTAGTAATATGCACAGTCCTTTTTCTACTTACTTGACATGATGCCCTTCCATATAATTAAGCTAATATTACACACTTGTAATGGTAGAGCATGGAAGTACTCTGTAGGTTTTTGGGGTAGGGGATTTTTAATGTGTTCTTCTGATTAGATTATACAAGCTAGGCAGAATGCTACAACCAGTTACTGTGTAATGCTACCATGAAATAGAACAATCGTCTATTTTTATACGATGCATGTTAAATCAGCATGTGTATCATGTTGATTATTTCACTGTTTAGACCATGTGAATGATTTCACTAATAGACAAGATGATATCAGGTAAATGTTTGGAGAAAAGTTATTGATTTTACTGACAGCCTATAGTTAGCTAAACCTATGTGAGGGGAATATACTCATCTCTTCTCTGTTCACATTTCCATTTATATTTTTAAACTGTTAACATGATCATTTAAAATGAAACAAAAAATATTATATGGTTTGTCCAAAGTTTTATTATCTCAAGAAATTCTTATTTAAAAAAAAACAGACCAGTTAATTTAAAAACTATCAATGTGACGTTTTATATATACTTTAGACAATATCATTTACATTGCAGACTCGTTTTACAGGGAAAAAAAAAAAAACAGTAAACATTGTTCCCAGGTGTAACTATATTTCCCGCTTCAGGGCCTTAAACTGAAACATTGACAGGGTCAGAATGTTACTGATGTGTTTTGCACAAGCAATCAAACAATCAAAGTAAGTATTCGACATACACCAATTTTTTTCAATGATTCTGTTCAATGAATATAAACTACAACAATAGGCACTGAGCGTAGAAGTTGCATATTTGAAAGAATATCGAAAAATAGCCAACTGAGATTAGCACCGTGAAATTGATTGTAATTTCATTCCATTTTCTAATTGATTTGAGTCATACAAAAATAGCAACAGACATTTTCTTCATTATTTAATTTTTTTCTTTAATTCACATTAAAAGACCAACTTTTAATAATCATTTATTTGAGTATAAACACTGAAAAAATACCTGCTCAAATATTTGCACTTTATTTTTAAATTGAATTCAAAAATAATGACAGTAAACACGTACATAATAATATACACAATGGTTTAAACCTGCATGAACTAACAGAAACGGGTGGTTATAATTATTACAATTTAAGATACCTTTAGCAAAGCCATAGCTTGCTTTCTAGAATGCTTTTTGGAGCAATATGTGCACAATGTTGGTCAAGGCAAATGCATACAAACACACCCAGTACCAACGTTTTTCAGTAATGTTTACGATAGAAACCTTTCAGCTTTACAGCGACTACAATGACTCTCCAAATGTGCTCCTGATGAAAGGAAATATTCATTTTTATACTACCCTGGTGTTACAGTACAAACGTTTACTCTTCAGGGCAAAAAGACTATCGGTGAGGCCAGAGACCTCAATTGACGTTATAATCTCTCATTGCATTTATTAACTACAATAAGAAAAAGTAACCTTGGTGAAATGCTCGAAATATTCTTTCGACTTGAGACTAATGCACACATACGCAAGTAAATGCTGGTATTACAGTCAAATGTAAAACACTAGATTATCTGTACATCAACATTTCGCTTTAAAAAAATTTTTTATAAATAAAACATACATTTGAAATAGATGTTCATTTAATAACCGCACTGACGATTGTTATAATTCCACGCGTTTATTGTAGTATTGTTATTATTATTATTTTTTTATTATTACCGCGTCTGCAAAAATGTGAAATATTCACATTTCCAGGTACAACTCGGAGATTCGCCAGTATGGGGCACACCCACCCTAAACTGTTGTTATAAACAGTGTGCGTAAATATTTTCTTTCCAGAATGTGTAATGTGTATATTGTATTTACATATACTTTTAAAAGGTGCATTAATTCAAATCCATATTATCTTTAAAATAAGCCGAATGTTCAACTATTTTTGATATAAAATACTTGTTTGAATTGGTTGAAAAAAACGAATGTGTCCTTCATTAGAAAAAAATATATATTTTTTTATATTTGACCATTTTCCGTTGTATGTAATTTCATCAGAAAACTTATTTGAAGTTAAATAGCTAAATGCATATGCAAGTATTGCACGAGCGCTCAAGCGTTTTAGTGTAAAAGACACGCTATTAACTTTCGACCCTCCATTTTGGCTTGGTGATTATTAGTTTTAGGTTATAACTACAAGAAACTTTTTTTTTATTAACGACATGTTTATGAACAATCAGATTTTTGCTCATAAAAATTTATTGTGGGACATGAAAGCGTGCACCTCCACTTGCCGAATCTAATCTGTTAGGTGGTCCAAGTGTCCAAGCTCCATTTTCGACCTCCTATTTTTGAAACTCTGATCAACGATGCCCCAGATTGGGTCTTTTTAAACCAAGTAAAGTTTGAATAAGAAACATTGAGCCAAGAGCTAAAGAACAAATAATACAATTTTATTCGTGTTCCATCAAAGTCTTCCCCTTACAGCAATTCCTTACAAAATGTAAACTAATAAAACCATCAACGACTTAATGATGGATTGTTAATTATAATCACAATGCGTAAAGGATGTGCAAAACCTATATACTGCAAAGCAAAAAGGCTACATGCTCGACCAATGAATTACAGAAAGAAATAGTGTCCTTGGAAAATTCAAAGACTTTTTTTTTCAAAGCTAAATGCAGAAAATTGTCTGCTAAATAAATGCAATAGCGACCACTAGTACACAGCTATCAGCTTTTACAAAATGAAACATCAGAATTAAGCAGTCTACTGCAGTCCTGGAGTGAATTGCTCCTGCAAGACAACCCGCGCATTGATCTGCTGTGCACTTTTTTTCCAGGGGGTAAATGTAATCACGTGTTTCATAGCCGTCCAATCGCAGCTGGGGAAGCTTTCAGAAATAATTACCTTGCTTGATTGTTCTATGGGCAGATAAAAAAAAGTACACATGCACTCCATATAATAATCGGATGCATGTAAAAGAGACGGTAACAGCGCCATGTCGACTTCGGGTCCCATAAGTAATTATTATGTGGATTCCTTGATCAGCCATGAGAGCGAGGATGTTCTGGCGTCTCGTTTTACGGCTACTGCTCCGATGTCCTCCGGCTCACGCCCGACGCCTCTCGTGCCGGAGTGCGTGGATTATCCGTCGTGCAGCTTTGCCCCGAAACCAGCAGTATTTACTACCTCTTGGGCCCCTGGTCATACACAGTCGTCGGTAGTTTACCACCCGTACACACACCAACCTCATTTAGGAACGGACTCGAGGTATGTCCGCTCGTGGCTAGAGCCTATTCCTGGTACCGTGTCCTTTTCAGGCTATGCAGCTAATAGCAGGCACTATGGGCTAAAGCCTGAAGCCTTTCAGGATCCCCGAACTACAGACTGTTTAGCTTCAAACGGACGCACCTTTTCGGATTACGTCTACTGTTCGGCTGTCGACATCAAGGACAAGCAGCAGAATGCATCTTCCCCCGAGTCTGAGATCGTTTCTTCCGGAAAGCACAAAGAGGAGAAACCCGAACTGGACCCAAGTAAGTTAAAAGCCATTCTTGTTTACAGCTGCATTTTGAGACGCCTTCGGGTTTATTGCGTTCGCCCAGTGGTTGGTTGTGTCGTCCGTCGTAAAACCAAGTTCTAAAGCCTTTCATCTGGTTCTGCCGTTTTCGGCTGGCTCAAGTCTGCTTTTGGGGCTGTCTAATGAATACCAACGCCGTAAAACGGGGAGCGGGTTATAAAACGGTCTCCTCGTTGGAGAGGTCTAGAGAAATTGGATTCTGAGCGAACACTGAATCTTAGTAAAAAAAAAATATATAATGTTTAATTAGACAACTGCGAGTTTAGATATGGGTTTATTATAAGTATATGTGTATCTAGTGAGTAGCAGTGTTAACAGAGGTAGAACGGGTTATAGTACGCAGAGAATAAATTGGGTTTAACCACCCTGAAAATAATAGTTATTAGTGTTACGATTAGATTAGTGTTCTCTGTATAAATTGGACAGAAGTATCACGTTTGAAACAATATTGAAAGATGAGCTTGTATAAAAGAACACTGCAAAAAAAAAAAAACCACCACCAAGAACAAGAGATTTTTCTCTGGTTATGAAAAGAGGATCATTTCCACAGAAAGAACCCCATAAGAACTTCACGAGAAAACAAATGGAATGTAAAAGAGTCCATTAAGTGCAAAGTAGGACGTTTTCACTACAGACTTGAGCCACAAGGGGTATTGGGGTTTTTATGGTCCTATAAACCGAATAGATCTATTCAAAACTTTACGACGGCAATTCTCACAGCGAGTAAGCAGTTGCAAAGCTGCAGACAGGCGTTTGGTGCTTTAGAATGTAAATATTTTTTTTAGGGGTATCATGGTTTATTATTTAAAGTGAAAATGTAAAGTTAACAGTGATTATAATTTTCTAATACAGATTGAATGATGTGAGTCGGTTATACATGACGTTTGTCTGATTGTTGCCATTTATACATTGTTTTGCAGACAATCCTGTGGCCAACTGGATCCACGCGCGCTCCACAAGAAAAAAGCGATGCCCTTATACAAAATACCAAACACTTGAACTCGAAAAGGAATTTTTATTCAATATGTATCTTACAAGAGACCGGAGATATGAGGTGGCCCGAGTGCTGAACCTAACGGAACGACAGGTCAAAATCTGGTTTCAAAATCGGCGAATGAAGATGAAGAAAATGAACAAGGAAAAGAACGACAGCAAAGAATAAATGTGTCCACTTTGACTGAATACAGACTGAATGAAAGTTTCTCTTTTTGTTTTAAGTCTTAACAATGATTTCTTCCCTTGCAAACAGGACCAGACCAAGACACAATAGTAGTGTTCTTAATGCGGTGTAATTATGATTTATTGTGACTGCAGTTTCACCAACCTTTGTTTTTATTAACACTATAAATAATTGCACAACTCAGACTATTTGGATTTAGATTATCTTTTATTATTTTACATTCTTAAAGAATTGCCCCCCCCCCCCCCGCGTAGAAGCAAGCCAATACTTGAACTCCTCAACTTCTAATTTTCGTAATTTATAATTTTTATCTGAATGTTTCTCCGATGTGTTTTAGCTATTTGTTAAAAGTTGTAGAAATTTGCTATTTTGTAACATGAGTAACATAGTTGAAAACGTGCGTCGATGTGATCTTGCTGTTTTGTTGTAATAGTGCATTTCGATTTTTATTTTTCATAAAATTGGCAAAAAAAAAAAATCCATATGTATTGTAGATGCTTAAATATACTCTACTACCATCTTATCACCGTATTTGTCTTATTTTCTGACTGTCACTGCATTTAAAACAAACACATTTCACACTCATTAGGAACTGGTTGCAGTGTCGCTTGAAGACAGATTTTGGCCTCCACGTAGCGATGTCCTCATCTGGAAAGAATCGAGGTTGGGCTCAATGGGAAAGTCATGCACGATGACATGGCTACACTGAAAAGCGCTAATCAACGAACGTGTCAAAAGTTGCCCTTAAACATGAGCCTACAATATAACAAACCCACCGGAATGCGATGTGGTACCTGCCCATGCCATGAAATAGCAATATGTTATAGGATATGCCTTAAAACACACGATGCCACTACGCGGCGTAATTATTTGTTTAAGGCCTTCTTAAGCAAAGCTTTTTTTTCTGAGCAGGAAGTTGAGTTTGGTGGATGCACAAGAACTGCTGTGTTTCAGAAGTTTTCCATTCGTTTAGAATTTGAACGTTAAAAGTCGATGTACCTACTAGGAGAAAGAAGAACAACAAGAACATCACTTACATGACATCATCATAACAAACAATAATAACAACAGCAACAAACGCAACTACAATATAATCATAATAAACAACAATAATAATATTAATCACGTGCTTATAAAATGTGTTCCTATATTTTTACACAATATCTAAGCAAATGTTGTTTTATACAAAATAAAATATTTTACACAAAATCAAAGAAAAAACTGGATCAAATATTAATGTTACCGGGAAACATTTTTTTTTTAATTTTTTTATTTTTTTTTATCTTTTTTTAGTATATTTCTCATTATTA
>NC_139592.1:20774186-20831686 GCF_946808225.1 Silurus aristotelis
TATCATTTAATTAGTTTATTTTGAATTGTGATGCCGTTCATAGCAACACAATAGGAAGAGTGAATAGCTTGCATTTTCCCTTCATTAACGCAATCAAATGATGCATTTTCCCATTTCACCCTAAAGCTCCTGGAAGACGCAATGGGAGGCAAACATATAGTCGCTACCAGACTCTGGAGCTGGAGAAGGAGTTCCTCTTCAATCCGTACCTTACTCGCAAGCGGCGTATTGAAGTGTCCCACGCATTGAGTTTGACTGAACGACAGGTGAAGATCTGGTTCCAGAATCGTCGAATGAAATGGAAAAAGGAGAACAACAAAGACAAGTTTCCGGGTCAGAGAGGGGAGACCGACGCCGAAGCCGACGAGGAGGGCAATGAGAACGGTGAGGCGGAAGAAACCGAAGACAAGGAAACGGAAGAAAAAGAAGAAAGCAAAGACTGATTTTATGGTCTTTTTATGGTTATATGGCGGACGGAAAGAAGAGATGCTTCGGGGATAGCTAATGAAAGAGAAGAGCCACCAAACAGCTTTGTCTAAAGTGAGAAAAAAAAATCCACAGACGTCAGATTCCATGTAAAAGCACTAAAATAGCTCTTTTAAATATTTTCTAATTAGTGGAAAGATTATGTATCGCCAAATCTGCACCGCTGTGAAATAGGTTACATAAGAAGGTTACCAATATGCATCAAGCCATACTTAAAATATGTGACCTTAAAATCATTATAGGTGGAAAACAGAGTCACTTGTATTTCATCCTTGAAGTAAGTAAGAGGTTTCGAAAAAATACAATACGTCATCAGTAACAATAAAGAAATATCACTATTTTGTAAAAAAAAACCTTGCCATTCGGATGTTTACAGAGGTTGTAAAAAAAACTCGTGTTAGTGTTGTATATAGAGTTCGTCACAATATTCTGGCATCGTTGACAAGATGACAAAATAATTCCAATATCCAATCAACCAAAAAGAAATAATCCAATTTAAAAAAATAATCGGAATATGGAATGTTGCAATGGCAGCGTTGTAATAAAAATGACTGACAAGTGTCGTAATGTGTATTCTGAATTTTACATGAATTAGTACTTGTAGTTTATTATCAAGCTTTGTGATGACGAATGGGCAAGATTGCATTTTTTGTAACGTTTTAGTTCTTTTATGGGGATCACTAGAGATTGTAATCGTTTGAAAAATCTCGATAAACGCTACCTAATCATGGGGAATTTGCAATATAGATTTCTACCTGAAGACTTAGTAAGATGTTGCTTTGTAGTATGTTGGATCCTATGTTAGATTATTTACCAATTGAACACGTATGGTGTTCGAGCTTTTACGTCTTCAGAAGACATTGAAGAGCTCAGAGGCAAGCTAACAATAAAATAAAAAAATAATTGTACTACTCCACTACCTAAGTACACAAAGCTTTTGCCAACACATAATGGTTTGTTTCTCGATATCAGAGAGGAGCTTTGTTTAATAATATAGTAATAACAATTTCCCCCAACAACTTAAACTGCCTACAGAGAGCGCATATTTGTGCGTAAATTATACTTGCTACAATTACTACACTACTTTGTTAAAGGAAATGTTATTTTATCGTGTTGGTGTTCTAGCGTAGTTTTGAAAATTGCACTGAGTGTAACCTCCATGTACGTCTTGTAATATCTTACTGTTACAATATGCTCGTTTTAACTGTTTCTCATGTGAATATAGACAGAACATGTACATGCCACTGTTATTGACATCATCAGAAGAATAAACATGATGGCACATTCTCCTGTTTTTTTTGTTTTTTTAATTAGCGTTTCACTTTCTGGCTTTTAAACACGATTTCACGCGATCTCATCGCGAACTTAATTGGATTGGTCATACTAGAGAAATCGAGATTGTAGGAGAGATTCATTTATGCTAATCTAGGGTTAGTTTCCAAATAAGAAAATGCATAGCGAGAAATATCAACACAGGCAATTTCTCGCTCACAAATTATTGCTTAATTATTAAAGAAATAAATCGTTACACATTTCTACGCTTTTAAATACAGGTATTGATCTCACCTTCACTTTTTTTCAACTTCGAAAGAGACGCACTTTTGGCATTCAAGTGTCCATTGTCTCGAATGTTGGTCACTGAAACCAGAAATAATGACTAAAGTAGGCTAGTAAGCAGTAATGCATTTAAAGGCGTGGGAGTTACAATATTTAATATATGTGCTATGATACATTTATTTCAATAAACTTGGAAATTTTAAACCAGGGATTTTTCGATTGTTCGATATATTATAGGTTATACAAGGTATATATATATATATATATATATATATATATATATATATATATATATATATATATATATATATATATATATATATATATATTGGTTGCAGAATGTTGTGTATGTGTGTTGTGTATGAATGATATATACATATATACACACATTATATATGCAATATACATATACATATATATTGTAAACAGAATGCTCCATGCAGAAACATTCAATAATAGCATCGAACAATAATAAAAGTATAATATAACAATAAAGAAATCCCAGGTATATATAGATATAGTATTTATAAACTGAATCAACTACACTCATTGATAGCTTGATCGTGTAAATACGACTATATTACCCGTAGTTTAATCAAATGAAGAGAAAAGCTGGAGAAAAATATTGCTGCCATTTGACCGAGAACATGTCTGTAGTTCTATAAACTGTGAACCTCAAATATGTGCTCTTTTACACTGTCTGTTTAAATGAACTCCAAAATGATCCCAATATATCAGATCACATTTCTAATCCACTAACATTTATTGCAATTTGTAATGAGTTAAAATTGCAGAAGATGTTGACTCGTTGGCTCTGGAGGTTAATATTAGCTGACAACAAAGAATAAAATATTTTGAGAGTTGTTTTCGTTAGATAAAAAAGTAAGATTTGTTTCTACGCATTTTTTATTATTAATATGTAATAATGTAGTCAATATATAAGATACACATCTAAAAAATGAATTACATAATCCTGTATAAAATGCTTAACTATCCGAACAACGGAATTAGGAAGAAAATATTCGTGAGTTCATAGAAAAAAAAAAATCTTTATAAAAAGTTGACGCTTGGTCATATTTTGGATCTTTAAACATAAGCAATTCTTAAGTATTCTAGACTTTGAACAATGTTATGGGGATTCTTTGGGCTTCTATGTGCGGTTTATTAGCTCGTGTGGTAAGTGGCTCGTAAGCTCGTAAGATCTTTCACGCCTTGTAACGACAGGTAATAAAAATAGATTCGCTGCTAATAAATTTTGCTCTTAATGCACCAAGCATGCAATATGTAAAAACCAGGAAGTGAAGAATAGTCAAATCTTTAGAAGAAGTTCCTGCTTATTTGGCATATCGTATGAGTCTGATGATTATGGAAACGAATTGAACCGTATTAGTTGGTGTTATTTGGTCTTTAACGTTCTACAAAACTTGAATGTTTTAGCCTAAAGAACAATTCTTATATCTAAAAATAATACTGACAATACTATATAGTCAACATACTGAATAAACTTTAAAATCCGTTTAAAACGGATTTTATCCTGTAAGAAATATGGGTCTTCGAGCAAAATATGAATTTGTTAGAGAAGAAACCTTTCATCTAACATCTAAGATCGTTCAATTTACTGGCAAAATGGCCAAAATCCCCAGTGACGATTGTCCATCCGTCTGGTCATTGTAGTACATTCCAAATTGGGACTTTATTACACCTGCAGTAAACTTTATTGGTGGTGTAAACACGCCATTTTGCATCCGGGCAGACGTTTTTCCCTTTTGATTTCTGTGTAGCAAGAACAGGACATGCTAGAACAAGAGACGCAACATTGTTGTGCAACTGCTTGCTTTAACGTATGTATAAAATGTTTGTGTTCTTTTAGCTTCTAATTTGGTGCTTAAAAAATTCATTGTGGCGTCCCGCACGTGAGCTAAAATGCACATTAAATAGTAAGGGAGTGTACATTGTTATTTCGGGGTCAATATTTATTCATTTGCGGCTGTGGCCTTCTAGGGAATATGTTCTGTACCCTGATGCTAATCGAAATTAAAAGTTGAATATTTACCCGAACGGTATTTGAATAACCGGCACAAAAATAAGAAGTCCTTAATTTTGAAAGTACCTATAAACAACACAGAACTATTTCATAGGTAATAATTATACTATCTTTCTATTATAGAAAAAATACAAAATGAGTGAACAAAATGAAAAAAATCCCACGTGCTGCTTTAAATAATAATAATAATTTTATTAAGTATTAATTAATTTTATTACTTACTACATTGGTGATGTTGATGTTTTGGCTAAATAACAAAAATAATTTTCGAGACTCTTGTAAGTTTTGATGCTTTTGATTTGTTTAGAAATAAATACATCCTTTTAAAAAAATAAACATTTGATATTTTATTCACAGAACACACACCATTTTTTATGACTATTGCTAAACATTAATTTAGTTCTACTTTTGTATGTATTACTAAATAGAGACATACAGAAATATCTGCTCTCCAAATAACAATGAAAGCCCTTGTTAGTAGGAGTGAAAATGTTGTTTTGTGGGTAGATTTTTATGTTTATTTCTGTTTTGAATATATTAAATGCCACGGATGCCTGTTTGCCGTGGATCAGTAAATCTGTTGCAATTACTTTAAAACGTCACAGAGTAATGCACTGTACACTTTTTGCAAGTCATGAGCTTTATGTGTTATTAAAAAAAAGCTCAAACAAATAGAGGAAGAGTTCATTCTGTATTTATCGACGTTATACATAAGACTTTATTATCTTTTTCACTCCTTGTATTACCTCCATCAGCTAGAGTACAACACTAGAATATTATTATTATTATTATTATTATTATTATTATTATTATTATTATTATTATTATTATTATTATTATTATTATGATTATTATTATTATTAGTAGTAGTAGTAGTAGTAGTAGAAGTAGTAGTAGTAGTAGTAGTAGTAGTAAGGGTAAAAGAAAGAAGAAAAAGCAAAAAGAAGAAGAAGAATTGTGTTGAAAACCAAAGCAAGAACTATTACTTATAGTAGTAGTAGTAGTAGTTGTTGTTGTTGTTGTTGTTGTTGTTGTTGTTGTTGCTGTTGTTGTTGAGGTTGTTGAGCTAATTGTTGTAAAGAATATTAGCAATGAATGCATCGTCATGAACTTCCTGTCATGAACTTTTTGCTGTCTATGTCAGTCCCACACTTCCCAATAAGACAAAGCAAAAGTTTTTGTTTTTTAGATCATGTCAGTAATTCTACTGAACACTTTTACTCAGCACCGTGATAATAAAACAAGTGGAGAGAGAAATACATAGTGAAAAAACAACACATTCCTAGTTGTTTAGAGGGGGATTTACAGCTAAGTAATAAAAGTTTACGACTGAATCCACGCGATCATTGGTCGCGACGGAGCACGTGGTCTTCACTCTATGAACATGAACTTTACGTTCTTGTCTCCTCTTTGGATCTCTCCATCTATCCACTGAAGAGCCTGCGTTGCTGTTGAAATGATCTTAACGTCCGACTTTTTCTTGCGTGTTTGCCCCTTTTTATGCTCGTCAGATGGATTTTAAAGCTCTTAACGTTCCGTCTCGACTGCCTCGTCGGCAGTAATGACTGCAGACTGGAGAAGTCGCCGCCTCCTCCAGCCTTCCCTCTGCCTGTCTGTGTGATCCCCAAGAGGGGTAGCGACAGCATAGGGGACTGAAGAGTGTGTGTCCTTATGTGTGGTTTAGGAATGGGGGGTGTAAGTATCACCTCTGTTCTTTAAAAGATCTTTTCCCTCCTGCCCCAATCGGTTTTTATCGAGTCTGGCAGAGGAAAGATCACATCCGCATCCTGCTGAGCCACAGCGCGTGTCGAGAAACAGTCAGAAGAGTGCGGGTAAGTAAACCATTCAGCTCTGCTTCTAGAAAAGGGGTTTGTCAGTAACATAGCGTGCACGCGTTTTTCATTACAGCAAAGCGTACTTTGATTATTTGTAAAAAAAATAAATAAAAAAATTATATATCGCCGAATCTAGTTCATGTATTGCTTGGATTGGATTGCTCTAGACGTCGCATGGTTTTGGTTGCCACGGTTATCTAGAGCCGCTACGTATCAGATTGTAGCATCTTAGATTTGTGAGCACGTTTCTACTTTCGGGTGTGGTTTAAGGAAATGGAGATGACATCTGAGTTGCTCATGATATCGGATTTATACGGAGATAATCAGATTCTGTTCTGTTTGTATTCTGTGGTGGTCTATCTAATGGGGTTTTATGCGAACTGTGGATTGTGCGGATGGAAAAATATCTAATGAAGTTTGTATGAATCTAAAAGAAATATATGCAAATATGACATTAAGGGATCATGTTTATCAGGGTTTACTAAATACTATATATGAACCACGTAGAAAAGGTGTGTATGTGTGGTTGTGTGTGTGTATGGTTATATCTGGATGTTATATCTTTATATACGCGTTTACTGAATTTAGATTGGGGGTATGTGTGAGCATGTACATTGTTTAAAAACCTGAATGAAATTTAGAAATGTTGGTGACATTTCTAATGATTTTCCTTTGTGGCTGTGTCATGTTTGATGTTATTACTGTTGCTACATCACACACACACACACACACACACACACACACACACACACACACACACACACACACACACACACACACACACACACACACACAGAGAGAGAGAGAGAGAGAGAGAGAGAGAGAGAGAGAGAGAGAGAGAGAGAGAGAGAGAGAGAGAGAGAGAGAGTATTGCAAACAACCATTCCATGGCAATCAAATCAACCAATACTGCCACCTTGTGCCCAGTTTTCAGACGAGGCTCGTGTAGAGTGCAACAGATGTCCAGGATACGCCAATGACGTCTCAGTTATAAATATAAAGCTGGATATTGTCTTAGGCACAGGAAATCATTGGCGTATGTGCACTGTGTTGGTGTATTTCAATCTCACGTAATATGCCCAGATGCAAAAAAAATGCACAAATATAATAAACAATATAGTTTTTGTCAGTTTCTTTATTCATTATTTGAAGATACAAATAAAACGGACGTCTTTGACACACAAGACAGCATGGTGTGTGTTTGCACGACGGGTGACTTTAGTTATATTTGCAGTTTCCTTTATTAAAAAGCAATGCATTTCAGGTAGAGTTTTATTTGTGATTGATTCAATGCTGTGAATTTTGCTGCTGGTTGTAAAGTAGAATCTTCTGTCTTCTGTAATATCGCCTTGGGTCTCTGTCTAAAAGAAAAGACAGAACATTTCAGTTTATGACATCAGCTCTTTGGATAAAATATGAGTCATTATGCGTTTAAATGTTGTTATATTATAATGTGTTTTTGTGCGTCTGCGCGCGTGTGTGTGCGTGCGTGCATGTGTGTGTTTGTGTGTGCGTGATCCAAATGCACAACTACTTTCTGATTATAGTCATGGTTACTATATTTAGCATTATTTGGGATTAGAAAAGACAGTAAAAACAAATGTGTGTAAGGCACAGTGTGCATTTTCCTAAACAATAATGTGTTGTTTGCCTATGTAGCTTGTGTGCTTATGGCTATAATAGGAGAATTCTTAAAAAGTACAAGACTGAATAGAATTCGACTGCAATTAGAATAAACAGAGGCGGTGTAAAGTCCAAACCGCACAAAGGTTTTGCATATTTGTTGAAGGTGTTTTCAATATAAAACACATTTAGCGTTAATATATAATAAACCCCGTTATTAGTTTTCCTGAGCGCAATGTTTTAAATGTAACAATCGACTTTAATGAATAAATAAATCCACAAGATTTTAGCAAACGCTGGGAAAATTGAGTCTGGAACAGCGTCTAATGGGATTTGAGTGTTTGGGTTTTCTGTGGGAAAAAATGATGTGTTAAAGAGGCCAATGAAAATATTCATAAGCAGAATTGCAAATTCTATCTTTTCGTTTTTGCAGCTGAAAACCGTTTGTTCACGTCACAGTTGTTCCTGCACGCATCAAGATAAAGTTTTGGTGAAGCATTTCTCAGTGACCAGGTTTTGTCAAGTCAATATAATACAGACCAAACGGACTCTGGGTTTATTGCCGCTTGCAAAGGCGAAACACAACCATGTGATTTGTCTTAAGGGCCGCAATAAAACACTTAAGCTGTTTCTTTTCCCCGAGTTGCATTCCAAAAACTTCTTTAGTTCGGCATGTTTTGCTCTTTTGTTTGAAAATTTTACAATATTAAACACACTCGTAATCAAAAAGTTTCTTTTCAAAGCGATTGAGAATCAAGCTGTTAGACCCATCAAACACCCATAACTGCAAAGACACGTGAAACTACTTAGATCTTTTTTGTCCAGATGTGGCTATTAGAATAAAAACCCCACCAATATAATGATATAATACGGATCAAACCATATGCCCGCAACCATTTGGATTATTTATACTTTAAATTGTGATATATTGTATTGTATTGTTTTTTTTTTTTTTATTAACTGCACACAAAAAAATTATTACAATTGCTATTTATCCTATTGCTTATTCTCTCATAACCACGCATAGTGTGCGTAGAATATATGCTTTTTTTAGTTAAAATAAATACAAACTGTGTAATTAAAAATATGTTCCAGCAATCCAAATTATATAACGTGTGTTATTATACAATTAAATGCGCAAATATAAATTGATATGCACTGAATAATTTCCCACTTATAATTTTGCATGTTGATACATAGATAGATAGATAGATAGATAGATAGATAGATAGATAGATAGATAGATAGATAGATAGATAGATAGATAGATAGATAGATAGATAGATAGATAGATAGATAGATAGATAGATAGATGGCTACTAAGTACAAGATGATTACATCTCAACGGAAAATGTTACTGGTTTGTAAAAATATTTTTCGTTGTTGTTTTTTATTCGTTAGTTTTAATGAAAATTGAATGTTTTTAATGATCAATATAAGATACTAATGTCCTCGGCGTCGCGGTGTGTTATTCATTATTGTTGTGTATATAATTTAATTTAATTTTTTTTTTTTTTTACTAAAGTCTATGGCTGAAATTCGTTAAAATAATAAGCAATTTCCATCGACGTTTCGACTTCATTATCATTTGCAATTAAAGTTGAAACTCTGTCAGTCTCACGTCGTACACACCTCTGTCAGAGCCACTGTTTTTAACTTCACACGTTCCGTCATGCGGACTGCATTAATGTCTCCAGCACTCTTTTTTTTTTTAAACGTGACTGTTCTAATTTTGACCGAATGGCCATTTACCGGTCATTCAAAACGCAAAACCAAATTTGCAAAAATGCAGGTTACAGACTTCTTACTGGAATTGAAGCACTTGGATTATTGAACGATTATATGCGTTTGCTGTAAAATGTTGCATGTACAGCAAATACCAGGTTATGTGAACTATAGTAAAAAGTACCGATCTAATCTTAAATAATTTGCTTTCCAAACAATTTTATAAAACGCAAGATAGTTTTGAACTAAAGATAAGTGCTGTGTTTAAGCAGCATTCTTCTGACAGTGTTGAGACGATAATTGCTTTAGAGCTGGAAGTCCTCAGTTGGTTTTTGACTTTTATGGCACCTAGGCGCTTTTGACGCATTCTTTTGTACGATGCCCCATCCCCCGCCTTCCTCTTGTCCTTTGAGCAACAAAAATCTTCAATTCAATACAAATGGCGAAAGGAAATGCACAGACGGTTTCCTTCCATAACCGAGAAAACATGAGGAAACGAAAGCAACTATTTAGGGGACGTACACAGCAGAGTAAAACATGAAATGTCTTTCACACGTATTCTGGCTGACAAACATAAAGAAACATTATTTATTTCGACGGCAATAAGAAACTCTTTGTACTGTAAGACTTTAAAACAAAAAAAAAAAAGCCCAAATAAACACATCTGCTGCTACACAAGAGATGTTACGCAATTCGTTTTTTACTTATATTTGTAAAAAAAAAAAAAAAAAAAAAAAACCTCAAAGAGACTCACTCAATTTTCACTTATAATTAATAATTATATTACAATAATAGAATAACATTTCACTTACGTATAATAATGATGATCTGAGAGAAGCAAGATTGTAATTGAGTTTGTCAGCGTCTAAGCAGAATGATGAAACCTATCAGCTTTTAAATAAAGATATTTTGATATTATAATCATTTGATATGATGTGTTCTGTCCTAAATTGAAATATATCACATTTCAGTTTCTATAACCACACATCCTGCAGTTGTTTGCCTGTTTCTCTGACTTACTCTAGACATTAATGCATTGATTACTGTATACGTGGGTCATATCATCATTTAATCGAAGAAAGAGGAGAGAGAAAGCGAGAGAAAGAGAGAAAGAGAAAGAAAGAGAGAGAGAGAGAGAGAGAGAGAGAGAGAGAGAGAGAGAGAGAGAGTGTGTGTGTGTGTGTTTGTGTGTGTGTGTGTGTGTGTGTGTGTGTGCCCGTGCGCGCGCGCGCGCGCGTGTGTGTGTGTGTGTGTGTGTGTGTGAGAGTGAGTGAGAGAGAGAGAGAGAGAGAGAGAGAGAGAGAGAGAGAGAGAGAGAGAGAGAGAGAGAGAGAGAGAGAGAGAGAGAGAGAGACTGTCTGTTTTCCTTAAACATTATCAACTGAAACCAGTGGGATATGAAGCTACAAGCTACATATTCCTCCGTATACAGCGCTCTCAATTGGTGGAAACAAGTCAGGTGACGTTGTCATATTGTCTTTCCTTGAGCCAAGCCTTGGCTATAACACGGGTGGCGCGTCTTAACCGTAGTCTAGAAATTAAAATTACTGAAATCCTACTGAACTAAAAAAAAAAAAAAAAAAAAAGAGTTTGCAAAGCAGGAAGGGGACACCCGCTTGAGTATATGGGTGAGGAACCTGGACACTTAGGCGCACATTTAGGGAACGTGAGAGACTAAGCAAGTGGTCCTGAAAAGTGAAAAGGCAGTGTTGATGAGAGGGCGATAGGGGAAAGCATGAATTCGTATTTCGCGAACCCGTCACTCTCCTGTCACTTATCCGGTGGCCAAGAGGTTTTGCCTAACATGCCGCTAAATACGACCACGTACGATCCTGTCAGACATTTCTCGTCTTACGGCTCCACTGTGACCCAGAACCGGATTTACGCGTCCCCCTTCTACTCGCCCCAAGACAATGTTGTGTTCGGGTCAAGCCGGGGACCGTACGAGTATGGATCTAACGTGTTCCTTCAAGACAAGGAAGTGCTTCCCAGCTGCAGACAAACTAGCATTGGAATCAACGCTCAAAGCCACGTAGCGCAGGAGTACAGCCTGGAGCACGGTCGAGGCGTTGCGCAGGAGCAAAAAGGGAGCCAGATTCAGATCTATCCGTGGATGCAGCGCATGAACTCGCACAGCGGTGAGTTTCGAGCTCAGTTCTTTTACTGTGGTGGAGTGACTCGGTTTTTACGATATGCCATTGTAACAGCGCGCCTACATTTTATGACCCCATAAAGCTCTAGTAAATCGTCAGTTTATAAAAGGCCCCTTTTAAAAAAAGAGGCAATTCCCATTTGGTCAAACTTTCCCTTTGGTTCCCAAAGAACCAAAAAAAAAAAAAAAAAGCTTTGGCACCTTATGTGATTCTACAAATTTGACACATCTATTGTTGAATTTTTGTGTATTTCTGTAACGTAATTGTTAAACAGACTTTTAGTAAATAACATCTTGCGAATCACACGTTTCTAATATCAAGTGTAAAAGTGTAATAGTTTGTGGAAAATCTATTGCAAAATGTTCAAAACTTTTTCACGTATTAGACTAATTATATTGTATTAAAGTCACATTTACAAATAATGAATTCGTTCCAAACTCTTAATTATGTTCTACTTTTATTTTTGATTTTTTTTTAACAGGAGTTGGATACGGCTCTGACAGAAGGAGAGGTCGACAGATTTACTCCCGATACCAAACACTGGAGCTTGAAAAAGAGTTCCACTTCAATCGCTACTTGACCAGACGCAGACGGATAGAGATTGCCAATGCACTTTGTTTAACTGAGCGCCAAATCAAAATTTGGTTCCAGAACCGCCGCATGAAATGGAAGAAAGAAACCAACCTGACTTCGACTGTAACTGGTACAGATTCGACGGGTTCTGCCCAGGGGGAAGAAAAACAGAACAATCAGGAGGAGACAGAAGAAGAAGAAGTGAAAAACAAAGACTAGTAGTTTTCCCATTTGTAAACGCCTGTTACACTGCAACGTAACTACCTATAAACTATCTGAAATGCAAATATAACTGCATGGACTGTATTCTGATATACATTTACACTTATTTCCTGATCATATTATCACGTGCAGTGAGAGCGAGAGAGAGAATGGGATAGAGAGAGAGAGAATAGAAAGGTGATATGCAGAATTATGTCAATCACACTTTGTATTAATTATGTTTTGCCCATTTTGGGCAGCTTACATGCAATATGACATACGCTGTTGTTTGGCCACAAGTCTTACTAGTATAGTGTTGTGCAGGCTTATAAATAGTTATACTTATGAAAAATGTAAACAAATTGGGTCAATGGGCTTTCTCATTGAATACTACCAGTACTATTACCATTCCAAATGTGAAGGAAATGTAGTCTATGCACATGGGTTATTTTGTTCTTGTTCAGTTAACACCAACACCGGTGGGATCCATGCTACCTACGTTCGTATGAATTTTAATAACTGAATCCAGTCAGTGCGCGGATTTACAAATCGCCTCTATAATAATGGCAAAATATTTCATAATATTGTTCAGCTGATTTCAACTGAATTCAAACCCACACGTTTTGTCATGCTCTTAAAGTTGTCTTTGAGTGAATAAAATCTACAATGAAAATGAAGACGTTCATTGTTTTGCAATTACATGTCTAATATTTTGTCCAAAATGTGTATTATTTAATAAATTGTTTTAAAGACAAATCTTCTTTTTTTTGCATGAATCATTGCGAAAAACGTGTTTACTGAGCTAAAAAAATATATATATTTTTTTTATACAAACTCAATACACTTGAGGTGTTGTTCTGAACGTTTGAACAATTCTTTTCACAAAGCAAAAAACGATTTTCCCAGTAGGTGTAATTGAAATGTAAACTCAATAACACAAAAACTGAATTCATCTGTGTAGCATTGCTAATTTTTTTATGAATCGACAGACTACTTTATACAGTCAATAAAATATTTCTGCTGTAAAATAAACACATACGACAATTTATTATTATTATAATTTTTTTTTTTTTTTTTTTTTTTTTTTTTTTAAGTTACCAGGCTATAATCGTGCGTAATGCTAAAAACGACCCTTACCTACACCGAAAAATCAACACATTTATAGTGGGGGTAAGCAATCGTTTGGGGTGAACCCACCTTTCAATATTTCAGTAATTGAGAACATCAACACTTGTATTTCTTAAGGGTTGTAAAAAAAAAATGAAAACATGAAGCACATAATACAGCATTTCACTCCACCAACGACAATAGTATTGGTGCCCGTGTCTAAGCTTTGCCAAATATCAGACACCAGATGACGCTCTTGTCTAACTGTCTCACGTGTTTTTTGCCCAAACGCTTAGATGGTCTCCATACCACAAAGTTATCGGACACGTTTCCCTTATTCATCAATAATCTCGGGGGGGATCAAGCCAATTTATGACTGGCCAACAGTTGCACGTGATCCTATTTAAGCATCCCATATTTGGGCATTACACGCATCATGAAAAAAAGCAAGCGATATCCCGCCACCTATAAATCCTGCCCTTTTAGGGTAAAAGCCCTTTAACTTCTAACGGAGACAAATCCAAAACAATAAACAAGATTAGAAAACAACAAAATTAACCTATGTATGTTGTACGTCCATTTGGGTTCTGGTCTGACTACGTGCTTCTAGTGGGTTTTCTGTAGTGTAGGCTACTTTGCATCGAAGTAGAATGAGCTCGTACGTGGGAAACTCTTTTTGTAACCAAACGCACGATGCACCCTCCTATGGTATGCGCACTTTTGATAACTATGGGACTGTCTCAGAGTTTCAGCAGTCCAGTTATGCTTACGGAGGGCTCGATCTCAGTGGAACGTTAGCTTCTCAAGTCGTTTCCGAGTCTCCGAAACGGGAGGCGATGAATAAGCACAACAGTGCCAGGATCAACGCTTCACCACATCGCCAGGCTTGCGCAGCTCTCGGTTCCCCAAGTCGTGTCAGTACACGCGGGTACAACCTGCTCAGCCAAGGACTTTTGAGCCAAAAAACAGAGATGATTATGGAAGTTACGGAAAAACCCAGCGGCAAAAGTCAGCCTGGTGAAATGGAGATCACGCCAACGACTAAACCACAAACTAACTCGAGTGAGCACCAGACCCAGTCGCAACCGCAGATATACCCGTGGATGACCAAGCTACACATTAGCCACGGTAAAGTTGCATCTAATCTATTTTTCTATGATAATAGAAAAGCTGCGCATCTCATGTTTTCATCCTTCTATCCCATGCCGGTCTGCTCCCTCCATACTTTATTTCTTGTGCTTTATAGGCCAAAAACAGGAAATAATAAAACTCACGATCGTAAATTTTTATACACGAAAGGTACCTATTGCTCGTAAACCTGTCCCGTTACTGTGATCTGCAAGCAGATTTACTGCTATATAATTGGGTAAAAAAAGAATCAAAAATAGAAGACTATATATGATATTGAATATTAATTAAGACTTCTGTTTGTTTTGTTCCCCTGCAAAAATCAGTATAGAAATCTGAAAGATTTATTTTGTTCCTTTTTTTTGCTATATCATAATGTTTGAATAGGAACAATTAATTTGTAAGTCACCACTATAGCGCCTGCTAGGGGTTTTAGACCATGGAAATAATGATGTTACTTCAACTAGCGGTCATATGAAATATTATTTATTAGTTCTTTAATTTAAAGTTTGAACGATGTAATTTGTAGGGATTAGCTGACAGTCAAATCCTGCTTCCGGTTCCATTCACTCCCTAATCCTTTAAAGTGCTTTAAACGTTTATAACCACACAAAGAGTCATCGCCGGCTTCATTGACATCTATTTTCTTCATTTCACCCATCTTATTTTAGGATTATGTAGCATTAGACCCCACCACTAATGTAGCCCTACATATAACTGTAGAAGAGCATCGCTATAATGCTTTTGATTTCCTTTTCGTGGATGTAACCAATATCTTTTTACTCAGACTCTGACGGTAAAAGGTCACGAACCAGTTACACCCGATACCAGACTTTGGAGTTGGAGAAAGAGTTCCATTTCAACCGGTACCTCACACGTCGCAGGCGAATCGAGATTGCCAATAACCTATGCCTGAATGAGAGACAAATTAAAATTTGGTTCCAGAACCGTCGCATGAAGTGGAAGAAGGACTCAAAGCTGAAAGTTAAAGGTGCACTATATGATAAGGTGGTATAGCAAATATACCTGCAAACCAGAAGAAGTTTATTAATATAAATGTTTCAAGGTCCTTGCTTTTTAAAGCTGACTAAAAATTATAACTGATAGATTACAGTCTTAATTTATTGTAAGTATGTAACGTTTTGTCCTCACAATTTGTTCATCTGACGACACACTGACAACGGGGTGGAGTTTATTTGGGGTACACCCAATCCACAACTTGCAGCAGGTTAACAAGTGCACATGCAATTCGAATTATTGAAAATTATTTTTAATGCATATTAATTCGGTATTATTTGGTTTGCATTGTTTTTTTTTAATGGATGTCTGTTTATTTGATATGATAATATAATACTACTCATTGTATGTTCCAATTAGATGGTCATGCTTACATATTGTGTAAATGTAATGCTGAAAATGAAGGATTAGAATGTGTGATTTTCCACAATTGGCTGTTTGTATTAGCATCAATGCGATGCAACAACAACAAAATAAGTTTTCCAAGTGTAATGTTCAGAGTTCAAATGTTGCACCTGTATGAAAATGTGGTTTCTTAACGTACATTTTACGTCACATGTCAAAATCAAATGTGGTCCATCCGATGGTAATAATAATCGAAATAAAATGATTAGCAGATCACCTTTTTTAATCCTTATTCCGTCCATTACCAACAAGAAACATTCACAACAATGCAACATGAATGAGATGGGAAGATGTATATCTTAAATAAAGGCCCTATTGCTCAGTGATCTCTTGTGTGGTTATGAGAAGTTAGACGATATTAGACTTTGATATTTAAAGTTTATATAAAGCAAAGCAAAAAAAATGGTCTTATTATCCGAATGTACCTGCAGAAAAATCATAAGGATTTTAAATAATGAGGTACAATGGGATCTCTCCGGTCATCTCCCTTGGGCCAATTATTTACGGTAGTCCTCAGACTGAGGCATAAAACTTTATGACCCCAATAAAGTTTTACTGCGTTTCCTCACACCTCTCAAACAGTGACAACTGTTTCCTATTTCAACAGACGATCGGAAGTTTGAACATTTGTGACTGCATGACAGATACTGCGATCTACATAGTGTAAAGAATGAATGTGGATTTGGTCATATATGATTCAATAAACTACATAAACCAAAACTTATTCTATCGTTTTCTTTTTTTTTTAAGAGAGCAATATATGCATGTGTGTATGAACAGTATTAGACATTAATGATTGTATCTGAACTGAAATAGCAAATGCGGTCTGAGTCATTTTTATTTTCTAATTTAACTGAACGTAAATTGAAGTTTATTTTCCCTCAACATTTTCTGTATCGTACCGAATTTTATTCTTGAGTTTTAAGAATCATCAAAAAAAAAAAAAAAACCAAAACAAATTTCTGTAGTTAAAACAATTTCTTTCCACATCAAAATGATTTTTTATTTGCGGTTACTCACCTAAACTTGGGCTTCTCGAAATCTCCATGGCGTTGCTACTTTCAACACACACTCTCTTGACTATTACACACACTTTCTCTGCAACTGTGGCTACTAAGTTGCTTTTTTAAAGAAGGCCGCCTTTTTAGCTTTCTGTCCACGTATTTTGAAGTTTTGAGGGTTATTTATGCCAATTGCCTTAAGCAGGACCAGCGACTGGTTCATGGAGAGCACGTGGGGTCATTAGAGTGGATTTTATGGCCTGGAAGACTTGACAAACCCTCAATATATTTACATCATATATAATCTTAACTGTCCTCAATCGCAGCTGTTGGGTGGTCGTATTTTAGAACGAGAGAACGGCTTCAGGACGGTCAGTACGACTTTATTTGTGTCACAGTACGCGGTTCGGCAAAACTCCCCTTCTCGTAAATGGATCCCTGGCGATCGCAGTAAGTTGATCATCTCGTTTTTCCCAGTTTCAAATTAAATACATCCTCTACTTTGGAACACTCTCGGGAATTATTCAGGGGCTTTAATTCGATAGTAGGTTTTGAGAAATTGTTTCTGAAAGTGCTTAATGTGCTCTGTTCTTTTTTGTGAATTCTTTCTACATTGATTCTGGAAAGTTGTGTATAAATTAGGCCTTCCTGCAATGTCATTATTTTAACGATGCGTTCATTTAAACACAAATTATAAATTTGCAAGCGTGTGTGTGGTCTGTTAAACCTATGTTGCACATGATTTCAAGGATTTCAATACAGCATGATTACAGCGTATATGTGTGTTGAACGAGTAGGTTAAGTCATAATCCAAAAGTGGAGGAAGTTGCATTGGGAGCTTGAACGTATTTTAAGTCATCTTGTATTGGGTTGCAGATGAGAGCCCAAAGCGCAGCACATAGATCTTTATATGAGACATTATGGCGGGTCATGTGCAGGGCAAACCTGCAGTGTTGTGCACTGGGGTCATGTACAGGGCAGTGTGAACAACAATACACAGCATTGTCACTAAAAGTTGAAACTTGGTTTCTGCTCTTTATACAATTTTTATTTTTTTTTTACCATCAACGAATTTCCGTTTCCATTTTTTTAAATATAGCATATATAAGATATGTTTGGAAGATATTATATATAATATTTCACACGCTGGTTTTACCCAGGAAAATAATGCGATCAGAATTACCGAGCAACATTCAGTTTGTACGTTTTGTGAGGGTCCTGCTAGACCGTTATATCAGTATACAAGTGTAAGAAATTGTGATGTGTATTTTGCATATTGTTTTCTCACACTGCTCAAATACTTAAGGAATTAATTTATGTTATGTGACTGGAACTTTATTAATTACATAGAAGAATATTCCCTTTTAAAGGCTTGAATTGTTCGTCATGCCTATTGAAGTAATAAAAAAACCCAGTTAGCACTATATTATTTGTAAAACGATTACAAGCTCATGGAGATGATCATCAGATGAGTTTATTTTGTAAAACAAGCTGTGAAACAATAAAACCTCTAATGCAATAGACGAATAATTCTGGTGGGATTATTTTAATAAATACATTTTTGGTAGCAGTGATGATGTGCTAAAAAAAAATCAACAGTGTCTAGGATTTTTGGTGGTGGGTGTTTGTTTATTTGTTTATGTATTTGTTTGTTTGTTTGGTGCTTTCTTTCTTTCTTTCTTTCTTTCTTTCTTTCTTTCTTTCTTTCTTTCTTTCTTTCTTTCTTTCTTTCTTTCTTTCTTTCTTTCTTTCTTTCTTTCTTTCTTTCTTTCTGTATTAGTCCACACTATTGGTTAAACATTTTTAGTTATAAAATATATTTCTTTTGCGGATAGAGAGATAGTTGTCAGAGTGATCCTAGTTGACGATGAATAAGCTTTGAGGCAAAAACCTTAATATAATTATAGATATGATAGAAACTGTTCCAAAATTAGTTTAGTATTGTTTGTCAGGATACAGTTCATATAAGGATTACTATTAGCACCACTTTCACTACTACTACTGCTAATGATAAAAGTAAACAAATATAATAATAATAATAATAATATTAATAATAATAATAATAATAATAATAATAATAATAATAATAATAATAATAATAATAATAATAATAAATAATAATAATAGACCCTATGGTAGCATATTATTATTATTATTATTATTATTATTATTATTATTATTATTATTATTATTATTATCATCATCACTATTTATTATATAAGCTGTTACTATTGCTTTAGATTTTAAGAGAGAGATTGTAGAAAGAGGAGCCAATTCAAGAGGCTTATAGTTGTAAATACCATTGAGTTGTAAATACCAGGGCCAGTCAGAGGGCCTTTCTCAGGGAAGTGAACTGGAAAGAACTATGCATGCATTCTTCGAGAAAAGACAAGGGTTTGGGTACTGTCTTAAATTCATTAATGTGTTACAATCAGAAAATATGTTGAACATTTTATTATTATTATTATTATTATTATCATTATTATTATTATTATTATTATTATTTTACTGTAGGTTTCTTGTTGGACAACCAGCTATTTTGACTATGAAAAGTAGACGTGTTTACTTCAAACTAACATTCTTTCAATATTTCAGAAAGATTATTCATGTAAAGGTTATTGTGTGTGTGTGTGTGTGTGTGTGTGTGTGTGTGTGTGTGTGTGTGTGTGTGTGTGTGTGTGTGTGTGTTTGGGTAGTCAATAATTGTAATTTTGTAAAACAAAAAAAATGTGAAATGTTTTAAACTAAACTATATTTATACTATCAGAATTCTGTTAGTGATGGTTACGGTCAGTGTTAAAATGTCAGTCTACTTTAAAATGATTAAAATAAATTGTGTAAGTGTGTAAACATGGGTCATAAAGGAATTAAATAAATATGTTAGCTTTTAGGTTTTGGTATCAGATGTTTTTTAACCCCCTGAAGTGAAAATGAAGTACAGAGTGAAGGTAAACATGATGAAATACAACTAATTGAAGGTCACCACCTGCCTTGCATTATTATTACAGTAGCAGATGATGTCGTGGTTCTTGAAATCACTGTGTATGTTTCTAAATTCATACAACTGTGACCTTTACGGGTGCTGCCCTGAGGGTGATAGAAGCAACATGGGGGAGCAAAATGTTTCTTTTGATCCACAGGTTGAGTAAAATAATTGTTTGTTGTTTATTCCAGCATAAAAACATATATATTCAAATATTGTGTGTCTTGCTGAACAACTGTGTGTTTAAATTCTCGATCCTGTTTAAATCATATATTTAATGGAAAATGCTACAGAATACTCAACCTGACTGTAAATCATTTGCTAAGTTAGAAACAGAAAGCAGGAACATATCTTTGCAATGAATATATGAATGAAAAAATATTATATATATTACATACTATATAAATATAGTATGTAATATAAATATATACTAGAATATATAATATTATATTTATAAAAAATATTATTTTCAAAATAATATTCAAATAAATTATTAGGCAACCAATTGTTTAACTCTTAATTTTTATACTTTGGTGACGATTTTGGAAAATCTGGAAGATTTGCATCAGTAGAATCCAGTTCATGTTAGAGCTATAAACTAGAGCTGTATAAGGAATGCCCTGTTTGATGAAGAACAAAGGGGGTTATCATCCAGGGCCTACCTGGTCTCACAGTGGGCTTTAGTAAATGTATGAGGATCCTGAAGGAGAAACTGAGAAGTTACAACCTCTGTCACAAAAAGTGGAAGTACTGTGGGAGAAAGATTAAAATAATGCATTAATTTTAATGATAAAATTCAAACTTTTGAAATTATATCTGCATTTTTTTTTAGGTTAAATTTAGATTTATCAATTTCCAATGCAAAGTAAATTTTTAAATCCAACAATATTAAACCAAAATGGCAAATGTTATGTTTAATTGTTTATTTCATAAAAAATGATATGAGCAGTAGACAACAAAATAAAAGTAGGTAAAACAGTGAAGAGTTTAATATTAATAAGAGTGTTTTTTAATTTTAAATGAAGATAATAACCGAGCAGTTAGTTATTATGGTACTTTCCCTACAATAGTTTAACATGTTTATTATTACTTTTACAATAGAATATAATACATGAACGACCATTAGGGGGTGCTGTTATATATCCTTGTGTTGTGTTTCTCTTGCATTCCCAGTCAGTTTGCTGTCCTCGTTTTTTGGGGTTTTGAGAAAAATAACCTTTGCTGCAACATAATAAGTGCAAACCCAGGGCATTTAGATGGGGAATGCAAAGCAAGTTTACATGTCAGTTCTGCCCACATTCGGTTACTGAGTAAGTTTCTGTATTGACATGAATATACAAGTTTCGACGAGTCACGTGTAAATCAGACAGCACACTAATGTTTGGTAAACCCACCTGATAAGAACCACGGTTTATTTACAGCATTTTGCTTTTCTTTCTTTTTTGATTAATGAGTTCGAGAATGCTATTTGGCTCTGAAACAGTTTATGTCTCGGCCATATATCGATTTCTAAGTGACTCCTATTGTGCAATTATTTAGCCAAAGAATGTAATTAAAAAATAAAATAAAAAAGAATCATCTAATTCATAACTGTAGAGATCTTCAAGACAAATGATTTGACCTTTGTACAGACGATTTAACTGGATATTGTGGTTGTATATCTTTAAAAAGCTCTGCAGTGTTTACATTAGGCACGATCCAAAAATCGACGTGACGCAGTAAAAGAAATGTTCTATACACGTGTGCACACGTCTAAAAGAGTGGGTTTACAGTCGTGGGTCAATTAGTGCCAGAAATAAACAAATCCATTAAAGAAATAATTCTGATAGCATGAGCTGAATACATCTCGTTGGCCTAATTAACAGAATAATCATTTAAGATGGTATAATTTCAGCTAATATGCTAATATGCTGATTGATGTATATATTTTTTTTCCATTTTATGACACACATATATATATATATATATATATATATATATATATATATATATATATATATATATATATATATATATATATATATATATATATATATATATAATCTTCAAATTACGGTAATAATGTAGTAACAATTTTTTTTTAATATATCGATATTTGATATTATTTGATATTATATTATCCAAGTGTTTCTCCAAACATAATTTCTTGGCAATCTTGATCTTAGCTAGTTTTCTTTGGCCATTTAATGAAGAATTGTGCAATAATGGATGCTGCTAGAAATAATAGATCTTGTTAGAAATGTGATTTAATATTTAAGAGCTTTTAAGCAAAATAGAATTAATTAATAAAACAATATTTTTAAAAATGTTATTTGTTTATTAGTAGGAGTGGCATCGAAATGAAATCTATCTATCTATCTATCTATCTATCTATCTATCTATCTATCTATCTATCTATCTATCTATCTATCTATCTATCTATCTATCTATCTATCTATCAATTTATCTATCTATCTATCTATCTATCTATCTATCTATCTATCTATCTATCTATCTATCTATCTGTCTGTCTGTCTGTCTGTCTGTCTGTCTGTCTGTCTGTCTGTCTGTCTGTCTGTCTATCTATCTATCTATCTATCTATCTATCTATCTATCTATCTATCTATCTATCTATCTATCTATCTATCTATCTATCTATTTGTCTCTCTATCTATCCATCACTATAAATAATAGCAAAAAAGGAACAACCACAAACATACAAATGAAACATCAAGTAAGCCCGCAGGACTTTTTTTTTTTTTTTTTGTACCATAAGTCTCTCAATAACTAGTTATTGAGCTCGTGCGGGATCTGAGGCCATTTGGGTGCAGAAGATATTCATCGCTGGTCGCTCATCAATAACAGCTTGGCAGTGAACTATTGGAACGAGTAAAACGCGTGAGGTGAAACGAGGGTCAGGATGTCTAACTAATATTAAAATGCGTCTGCAGCACTAGAGCTGGCCCAAGTGGGTGGATGAGGGTGTTTTCAACCTGGAGGGGGTGGACTGTACAAAAAAATCCCACCTACCCTAGACTCAAAGTGGCGAGCCTCTCTAAATCCTGATGAAGCAGATGAAGCTAGGATGTGTTTCTCAGCAATGCATTTGGATGCACCCATAGCGTTTTGGAAATCGGTTTGCCCTTAACAAAGTTCACAAACTTTATTCAGGATGATTAAGCGTGAATTATTTGATGCACCTTCAACTAGGCCATGACCTATACAAGAAGGTATACACAGAGAAGGTGATACGTTATCTGCCTCTAAACCTGTTTAGAAACTGGAGGGGAAAAATGCAAAGCCATAGACGTGCAGGTTACCGAGCGGTCATATGGTAATAACGCGCACAATAAAACCCCGGGGAACAACAGAAACTTATTTTTCACCACTGCTGTCATGCGCGTGCTTTGTGCACGGCGTGTTTCTGCCTGAATATTCATGTGGGGTGCACCTAGGAATTTGCAGTCTGATAGAAAATGACTCTGGAAAGAAAATCTCTTTTCCCCTAGGTCCCTTCGGCTCTTTGTTGCACGTATACGCGTGCGCGTGCATTTGCTGCATTGATGAGAGTATCTAACTTTTCAAGGCATGTATTTTTCCCAATTCAGCTCATTTTTTTCCAGACTGTATATGGAGATCATTTACGTTCTAAAGCTTCAAAATCATTATTTTAATAACGATAAATGATAAATGTAATGCAGGTCGTTAAAATGCATATCAGCACACGTTCTGTTGACTTTTGTGGAAGATTATTGTAACTATTATTAATTACATTTTTAGCTTACACTTTAGCCCCGCCCCCTCCGACCATCTACTTGCGTTACTCCTCTTATGTTACGCATGAGATATGCTTCAAAAATCATTACTTATAGTCGTGTGCTCGGGTCTTTTTATGGTGTTCTGTGAAGTTTTGCATGGCTATCTACAAGCAGGAATATCATTTAGAGTAGATTACAACCTTCATCACACTATACTTAGATTTACAAACGTCATGACCTCGAATGTGCAATTTCCAGGATACTTCATGGGTCTGAAAATGTCCTAATAATGCCAACACCACGTTAAATTTAGAGTGAGATTAACTCGTTTTAATTTGTGACAAAGAAAATATTAGTTTCTTCATAAGAGCCTTTGCATAACAACGTTTCTTTGCTTTGGAGAAACTTGACGCTTAATGAAAAGGGCAAAGGGGGTGGGGATGTTCAATGCTTCCCTGATCAAGTATTTCTTTATGTGACCTTTTTGCAACCATAACAGAAGACAGTATCTCAGTAGTTGTCTATATGTACCCTGTAGAACCGAATTTGTGTCTAAACATAAAACCCACAAACACGTCTCTACAGGATTACATGGGCGACTTTAAAGCCACGATTTTGTTCTCCCTCAAAAACGGTGCAGACGCTTTTTTTTAATTTTATTATTATTAATGGACTCTTACTACAGTGATGTGTTTACATCAGACTAGGATGACTGCAGGTAGTTTTGGACCATATCACGTGGAAATATACGTGCAGTCTGGACGTGTGGGTTGTGTTTTCACGTTTCTAAAGAGTTGCAATAGTTCAGTAATTCACGAAATTTAAATGAAGAAAACCATTCACAGTTCCACTGTAGTGAATTTATAAACGCGATTACTAATATTTATTTTCTGCATTCCTACTGATACCAGAACATTATATTTATACAATTATAACCCCCCCCCAATCAACAACACAACAAATATAATAATAGTGATAATATTACTAATAACACATTATTATTATTATTATTATTATTATTATTATTATTATTATTATTATTACAAATATTATTACTACAAATATTATTATTATTCTATTATTATTGTTATTATATTATTATTATTATAATTTTTTTTTTTTATATATATATTGCCCTTGTTTCATTAAAAGGTGAAGATCATTGCTATTGCACGTGCAGAAGTTTTAAATAACTCATCCCAATTTCATTTTAATTTAAAGCAAGATATGAGTGGAAATAAATGTTAGAACATTTGTTTGGGATCCGTTAGTTAACAAATGGCAACTGATGGTACACGTGTGTGTGTCAAAAGAACGGGCCTTGCGCGCTACTACAGAGAGAGAGAGAAAGAGAGAGAGGGAGAGAGAGAGAGAGAGAGAGAGAGAGAGAGAGAGAGAGAGAGAGAGAGAGAGAGAGAGAGAGAGAGAGAGAGAGAGCTTTCCTACACAATGGCGGAAAATTAAAGGTATGTTTGCTAGAAGCTTTGGTTCCTTATCCGGGGACTGCTTCGCCCGTTGCCATTGGGCCGCCAAATCACGTGATCAAAGTAACTTTACAGGGTTGCTCGCTAGTAGGAGGGCTTTATGGAGCAGAAAAACGCCAAAGCTAGAAAAATTATTTCCCACTCCAGAAATTAATGATCATGAGCTCGTATTTGATGGACTCTAACTACATCGATCCGAAATTTCCTCCTTGCGAGGAATATTCGCAAAATAACTACATCCCCGAACACAGTCCCGAATATTACGGCCGCGCCAGGGACGCCAGCTACCAGCATCACCACCAAGAGTTGTACCCTCCGCGGGCGAACTACCAGGAGCGCCAGTACAACTGCGCCAGCATCCCTGAGCCCGATGCCCAGAGAGGACATGGACTACCTCATACGGGCCACCTGCTCGGGAAAGGGCAGCCTGTATCATGTGAGCCCCCTCAGTTACCCCTGTCCCCGGCCACTCCACCGGCAGCCTCCTCAGCCTGTAATCAAGCTACTCCGGAGCATCCCAACAGCACAGCCTCGGCCAAGCAGCCAGTTGTTTACCCATGGATGAAGAAAATTCACGTCAGCACCGGTATGTAACTTGTGTGGCGCCCAGAGCTTTTCCCCTTCATTCTAACTCTCTCACACACTCTCTCTCTCTCTCTCTTTCTCTCTGCGTCTGTCTCACTCCTCTTTTTTACCCTCATCCGCCTGACCGGCCCCTGCCATGATAGGATAGAAGCCTTTGAAATGGCACAATTGAGGCGGATTTACGACTCGGCATTGGTAATTACACCCGCCATAAATTTTATAGCCGAGGTATACTCTAGGCAGTCGTATCGCCATGTGGCTCCTCGCGCTGTGTTTGGAGGGAGGGAGAGTTAGGACTAAGAGAGAAAGAGAGAGAGAAAGAGAAAGAGAGAGAGAGAGAGAGAAAAAAATAATACTAAGGGTTTTTTTTTTTATTATTGTGTTGCATTAATAATTCAGGCGGAATTTGGTGCGAATGTTGGCCTCATTACTAACAACTGCTGAAGTTTTTCGATGTATCTATAATCCCTTAAAATCCCTCTCTAGCTCACAATTTCTTTCCAAACACGCTTGTTTACCTGTACTCCTTTTTCTTTTTCTTTCTTTCTCTCTTGCTTTCTTGCTTTCTTGCCTGCTTTCTTGCATTCTTTCTTGCTTCCTTGCTTTCTTTCTTCCATTCCCCTCTGCTTTTTCCTCTTTCCAGTGAACTCTAGTTACAATGGAGGGGAGCCCAAGCGATCTAGAACTGCTTACACCCGTCAGCAAGTGTTAGAACTGGAGAAGGAATTCCACTATAATCGCTACTTAACGCGGCGAAGACGCATCGAGATCGCTCATTCCCTGGTTCTCTCTGAGAGGCAGATCAAAATTTGGTTTCAGAATCGCCGGATGAAGTGGAAAAAAGACCACAGGCTACCAAACACCAAAGTCAGATCCTCCTCTTCCGGCATGTCCTCCGGCTCCAACACAGGCTCGTCGGCAGGCGTTGTTGCGGCCGCCTCGACCAGTAACACCATTGCAGCCAACGAGGAGCTCTCTGGATCCGAGCGAGAGGATATTACGAGGTTATGAGAGAACTATTCCACGGAGAGAAGGAACGGAGCAGCTCGAAATGACTGATTTATTTATATAACAGGATATATATTTTTTGCTTTTGTTTTTCCACTTTATTATATTTTATTTTTATTTTTGGTAGGTATCTTGTGCGCCCAAACGGTTTGCTTTAAGTCCACCGTTATATAAAGTGCATGTTATATAGCATGGATTATTGCGAAATTACTTTTATGCGAAACAGGGTTTAATTTATATGCTGAATCAGGATGTTTTAATCTCCAGACATAAGGGTCAGTTTTTGGACAAAGGCAGTTTATGGACACTATATTCCTGTTACTGAGGGCCTCTCTGTGCCCAGCTGCCAAGGTGAAGTGCACAAATGTTCTATTTATTTCACACAACGAGACTGAAGGAAAGTTGCTTTTATACTGTACATGAAAAAAAAAAAGAATAATAATATCGACAATTCTGATAGAAAAATTAACGTCTTTGTTGATCTCAGAACAAAATGCTGTGACTTAAGTGTCGTATGAAAAGGTTCAATTTTTAAATGATCTTTTACTTTTGTTGTGGTGGCGTTGTGTTTAGGCTATTAAAACCAGATTATTGTGAGATGCAATAAATCGACTTTAGTGTATTTGTGATAATATTGGTCAATAAAATTAAGTGTCTGTTAGTTTTATATAGGTTTGCTGGGTGAATTTTATTATTAAATATCGTGCCTATATTTACTGCGAGGTAGAGACTCTTAGAGAATCTGCAAAGTTTAGTAATAATATCTAACATTATCATAGTCCACATTTTATGTCAATTAAAAAAAAGCATATCAAGATGCATCCCTATAAAACAATGACTATTGTGTATCCGGAAATATCTTGGTGCTCCTGCACGCACTGAGGAGGACGTTTGCTAAAGTCGCCTGAAATTCCTACAAAAAATAACCCTTTCATGCATTTCATTATCTTGGCATATTATTATGGTTTATTAAGTGAGGCTTTTTACTTTTTTTGTTTATGACTGGTTTGAGCATAGCTGCTCTTGCTGTCTGAAAATCATTATCACTATTCAAGAAATGATACACAGCTTCACTATTGCAGTGGGGTACAAATATTATTTCCATGCATTATGGTGGTAGACAAAGAAATACATTACTGCATTTTGCTCAACAACAAATAAGGTAACACATCAACGTGATGTTTTCAGTTATTTAAAAAAAAAAAAAAAAAAAACAGAGCAAATTAAGGATTTAAAAAGCAAATGATTTAAAAGTTAAATAATGAAAATAACATAAGATGCCATGAACTCAGTAATTCTTATATTTGAATTGTGTCTACTGAGGGGTCGTAGATCATTGCACCAACGAGAAAGAAAGAAAGAAAGAAAGAAAGAAAGAAAGAAAGAAAGAAAGAAAGAAAGAAAGAAAGAAAGAAACCGTGTTGTGACCATGTTGTGTTATGACTTGTGGCACACGTGTGGCAACTTGTGTAAGTAAAACGCTATCAAAGTACAACATCTGGAGTTTCTGCACTCGTACTATTTATATTACAGGTATGAACAAAATGCTTTGAGGCGCCATAGAACAACACTTAGTTCCTTGTGGTGTTCTACACTTTGCTAATATTATCCTGCAAACACAACAAACAAAGAGAGTTTTTTTGCACGTGTCAAAAATATTCTTATAGGTTGCTGATAAATTATTATAAACAGTTCCCTAGTTCTTATTGTAGAACGCGGCTATTGATAACATCCAGGCACCATCATTACCTGCTCAAGGCCCAAGGGCTGGTCAAAGGATATACAAACACCACACACACACACACACACACACACACACACACACACACACACACACACACACACACACACACACACACACACACGCACACAAAAAACACACACATATCGAGTTGCAGTTTGTCTTACAAAAAAATTTAGACAATTAAAAGACGAATCGTGTTATTTTTTTGTCTCGACATTATTTATTTGTTTGTTTGTTTGTTTGTTTGTTTAAAAAATAATAATAACTCTTGCACCTGAGTCTTTAGGGCGAAAACGTTGGCCCCTTCAGTGACAAAACTGGCAGAAAAGATCCACATAACTTAGAAACGGGGTTGATTAATAGTAAATCGCTTTCACTTGAATGAAGATTATACAACGGCTTGCTAGGTGGGGGGCTGCGAGGCACAAAGGAAAGAGGTATTCTAGACCATCGATCATCTGCTACACCAATAGTTATTCGTGATGCAGTGGGCTAGCACATAGGTAGACCTATTGCAAATTGCAGACAAAATTAAAAACATGTTTCTTTACATATCCGCAAGAGAAACATCAGCAATAAAAAGCGTGCTTTTGGGTATCCTGTCCTTCATGTCCGCGACTTTGGAATCGCACTAAAAAAGCTCACGCACTGCACCGCATTCAGGGGCCATTATGCGCGTGGACAGCGGAGAGAAATGAATGTGGCCAGCTCGCAGCATCCCGACAAGCTCATTCGAGAAGCTGTCGCCTCCATGGCGGGAAGCTGAAAGGCTACTTTATTGAAGTTTGGGGCAACTCTTAGGAGTCGAGTTCACGTTGGGGACACATTTTCTGTCCCATTAGTTTCGTTGCAAACCAAACTGGCCAACCTTTCCCACCCTGTGACCTTTCTCTCAACGTGTATCCTCTATATGCGCTACCACAGGGTTCATCAAAGTAAAGCAAGTTAGAGATGTTGATGTACCAGCAGACATGAAACACCTGAAAGTGTCGGTTTTCTTTGCCAAACACTTAAACCTAATGTTGCCCAAACACTGCAGAATTGATGAAAGCCGTTTTTTTCTGCGCTGACTTGAGTAAGACCTATAAGACGAATAGGTTTTGTACTCAATGCATGTGTGTGTGTGTGTGTGTGTGTGTGTGTGTATATACACACACATACATACACACATACAAATATGCATTGAGTACAAAAACATAATTCCAGTTTTTTACCCACGTCTTACTCAAGTATATATATATATATATATATATATATATATATATATATATATATATATATATATATATATATATATATATAAAATACAACAAATACATCATTTCCTGTATTTTGTATTTGATTAAAACCAAATCAATGACTTTTTGACTATTTACATTTCCTATCAAAGTTTATCTCACTTACAAAACAACTTATATCATCTTGACTGGGTTTCAGCTATTACACTTTTGACTAATCACACTAGATTTGTCTTCTTGCTCCAGGGTTCTCTGTTTCATCCTGAGCTAGGGTTATCTGTGTGAACCTTTGGTTTGTCTCTTTGGTCTCCTGTTGCCTCCAAACAGATTGTGTTGTGCCATCCAGGGTGCCTTCATGCCCAGTGTTTCTGGGATTTACTGTGACCCCAAACCAGGATAAAGCAGTTACAGAAGATGGATGGATGAATGAATGAAATACATTTTACAGGAAAGAGCAAAAACATTCACAATTAGAAGCAGGTTGTGTTGCTGTATCGTCAAAATCAGGCTGATGTATGAAATGCACAGATGATGTTAAACTGTTAAAACTTTGTTTTAGCAAAGATCAGAGGAACGCAATGAATCTTTCCCTTCAACTGAAAGCTGAGAAACTCTCAGGGTACCCAAGTTAGTACCTAATTTATGGGCACCTAATGTGAAAGTAGTCCCGGGTGTGAAATGTATGGAAACCTATATTAGCAAATGTAATGCTTATTATTTAAAAAGGTTTTATGGTATACTATACTCATATTAGAGCGATTGAACTTATTGTTTTACACTTTAGAGGGAATAAATAAATGAATGCATTAGACAGGTGCATGACAAATGTTGCGTTATAATAACTTTTATATACTAATATATAACTAACTTATATATAACTAATATAGGGCTAAATAACGTGATTTAATACATTACAAAAAAATTTATTGATATAATAACAAAAATAAATAAATAAATAAATAAATAGCCAGCATTACAGAATACTTTATTACTTTAAAATGATATAATAAAACTTTCAAAAGTATAATTTAAAACAGCTATAACAATCACAAAATCAATCGATTTCATCAAACTCTTTTGTGTATTACAAATCTATTTTTAAAATATTAATTAATTACTCGATTAATGAATTAATTCTGCATCCTGCGACCGTTTACGACTTTAGTATAACATTCTTAAACATCATTTAGTTTGTGTTGAAAGATCACGGTTCTTTGTATTGTATTGAGGTTGTCTGTGTAAACGAAGCCATGGCAGTCACACAAAGAAAGCAGAAAGTTGAAGCGGAGGTCAGCGTGCTATTTTCCAGAGCAGAAGTCTTTCTCACATCGACCAGCACATCTCAAATAAACCATACATTCAATGTCAATTTGACCCCAAACTCAGATATCGACTTTTGGTCTGAAATTGTCTTATAAGGGTGAAATCTTTGGTGTTTTTTCATGTATATTTTTATAGTTCACAGAGAATTTGAGTCGAGTTCGCACATCAACCAAGGACGCCTGTTCACCCAATCTCCATGATCTTTGTTCTGAGGTCTTGCCCCTTAACCCTTCAACTTGCCATGACCTCGAGAGCTGAGCTTTATAACCTTCCATACAGAGAACCAAAAGAAATATTATTACACATTTATTATTATTATTATTATTATTATTATTATTATTATTATTAATATTATTATTATTATTATTATTATTATTATTATTATTATTATTATTATTATTATTATTATTATTATTTCTCATTTTAAAGATAAACCTGTAAAATGCTATAGAGTGAAAAAAAATTAAAGAGTACAGACAAAAAAACATAGAGAACTTTAAACAGCCAAAACTAATTTAATTTAATTTAAATTAATTTTAACTATATACAAATAATTGAAAAAATGCCTTAACATACCCTTAGAGCTTGTAGATAAAGCTTACAATAAAATCAGATCAACAAATAAAATGCTTAAATCGTAATTGCATCATCACCATCATCATCATTTTATCATCATCATTATCATCACATTATTATTATTATTATTATTATTATTATTATTATTTTATTTATTTATTTATTTATTTATTTATTTATTTATTTTTATCATTATTATTATTATTGTTATTGTTATTATTATTATTATTATTATTATTATTATTATTATTATTATTATTATTATTATTATTGTTAATTGACCGTTTTATGATTGAAGAGAAAAATCCTGTTGGTAATCATTTTGTTACAATAGCACGATTTATTTGAAACTAATTAAAAGTAACCAAATATCCAGCGTTCTTTAAGAATCATAATTATTAATTTGAGATACTTAGGCCATTCCTTTAATGTTGCATTTAATTTCTTTTAGTCATAATTTCTTTACTGCGACAGAAAAAAAAACGCAGACCTCCCGACACATTCTCAAAGAATGGTCATAAATCTTAGACACCATCCAAGAAGAACTGAATTAGAATCATAATATTACTATGTTAGCACGTTCTGACAAATGTATTCATCTCATCTATTGTACCTGGATCACTTACAGAAAGGGAATTGTGCTGGAAAGCATTTCATTCGCACACCCCATAACGGTTATTTGCGGTGTTTTAATGAAGTCGTGTGTAAAGAGTTGTGTGATAAACATTTACACACTGAGTCCTGTATAGATTCTTAGGGTTTTTATGTCAGAAGATCATACATAACGACGACTATAGGACGAGCACTGGGATTATTATAAAGTCTCTCCATTGCTAATTAAATACCAGCTATGATATATCATTTAATATTATTATATCTAAAAATATATATATAATTTTTTACTCGTTAGTCCAGTGTTTCACGAGTGCAAAGTTATTCTGTGTCTTAATTCTTTGGATTATATCATAAAATCGTAAGAAAATAAAAGACAAAAACAATCAGCTTGTTAAGCAGGCAGATTTACGCATGGGCAGGGTTAAGAGCGAGGGCATGCAAACAGGAAATAGATGTGGAATTCTCTCTCTCTCTCTCTCTCTCTCTCTCTCTCTCTCTCTCTCTCTCTCGCTCTCTCGCTCTCTCTCTCTCTCTGTTTCTCTCTCTCTGTTTCTCTCTTTAGCAGTAAGGAGAAAGACAGATCAAGTGAAACGATTGGGCGGTAGAATGACAACAGCGCAGGAAGGTATTCATATCGACAGTCTAAAACAAAGAGATTATCAAAGGTGCGGTTTCTTAACTTTTTTATCATTTTTTGGAAAGAGTGTATCGTTTTAGACCAAATTGCATTGCGCATTTCAGGGCATAAATATAATCTTTCTTTTTGCAGCAAAGATATTTCAGCAATTATTTCAAATATCCAAAGTATATGGACACAGATGTGTCACTTAAAGCGTATGATTGCCTTTTTATGAAATGAAGCAGGCAGTTCTGTGCACTTTCACTCAACAGAGTTACAAATATAATGGAAAATGGTTATATATGCTTGCCATTATTGAAATGATTTATTGCTTGATGTAATTAATCTCCCATTGCTCTAACACAATCTGTTTAGCAGAGTATATTTTCAGTTTTTTGGCAAAATATGTCTATAACTGCATTAAAACATAGGAAACAAGGTTGATATATTGGTAACAGGTTGATATGAGTAACCCAATGGGCAACAACATTTTTAAATGTTTATATGGTTAAAAAAATTGGTATTAGTGGTAAAGCATTGATATAAGAGCAAATAAAAAGGTAACATGGTTGACGTAAGAGAAAAAAAGAGCTAATAGTAGTAAAACATTGATAGAAGAGGAGATATAAAGGGTTGATTTAAGGGCAACTGTTGACACGTGTTGCGTTATTTATCTGTTGTTTAAATGAGAAATATGCAAAATAATCCTATCTTATAAAATCTATCTAAAAGGGTTGATGCTGAGTCCTAAATGATTATATATAAAATAACAATACTTAATTGCTCTCTGTAATTGAATTCCTTTTATATAAGAAAATACCATTTCTTACCTCTTTAAAAGTCACAAGATGCCATTCATTATTTTGAAATGAAGATTTCAAGAAAGTAACAAACAACAAATAATACAAGCACACGTTTTTATTTTTTGTATTTATTTTTTATTGGTTTTAATATTGAATTGTAAGCAAGTGTATTTATGTTTACTTTGGTTTATGTTAGAAACAGAATTAAATGTCATTGTCACATTAGGCATTCATTTAATATCTTTCAAAATGAGACCTTAACAAAAAGTGTTTAACAAAAAGGCATTTAAAAGCAACAACACCACTTGGATATGATGAGAGATGGCAAAAGTACACACATATCATCCCGATATAAGTACAGATACTTGTGTTTTAAAAGACTTCGGTAAAAGTTGATGTTCTGACTCAGTTTTCACTCAAGTTAAAGTAAAGAAGTTTGGGCTCTGACATGTACTTAAGGAAAAAGTAGACATTACTTCTATCTGTTTTGGTATCACGCAGGTAGCTGGACCGCACGTCATATTAATATATTAATACAAAATAATTAAACATTTTGGTATCTAATGAATGTATCCAGACTGAACAACCACCATATGGGCACAAGCAGAGCAAAGAGGATGATGATCAGGTGCTCAAGACCCTCTCTGTTCTCAGTCATGTTTACATCGGTGACTCCCTCTGTCTCATCCACGTTCGTCATACCTCTTGTTGCCTTGACTTGTTTGTTGTTAGCTTCTTAGGCTAGCCCACGTCTGTGGTGGATGAAAGCAAGGACCACCAGTGGTAGATTGAAAAAGGGGCGCAATGACAAGAAATAGGTTGATGGTTTAAAAAAAAAAAAGAAACAAACAAATTTAATTGTTACCAAATAGTTCAAAATTAAAATAACGAGCATGATTTGAAAAATGAAAGAAGTAGAAACTCCAGATATTTGTGTAAACAATTGTAATGAGTGAAAGCAAAGTGTTGTCCGAAAAATCAAAAAGTGAAGTACTGACACCAGAATAAATCAACCTAAGTACAATAACGAGGTACTTGTACTTCATTACTTCCCATCTTTGGATCGGATAGCACAGTGCCCCCTAGGCTAAAGAACCACGTACTACTCAAGTCATCGATATCGTGTCTCAGAGATATGCGCACTAGTTTGGACGCATAACCATCAAAACTATGACCATAAACCTAAATTTGATTGACTAACAGGGGATCTTATAAAGCTAATGAAATCGAACTCGAGATTAATAAAAACGACAGTCATTTTATTTAAACTTTATGCGTTTAACATTAAGTAGGCAATTATGAGTGGATATTGAGGCCTTTGTCTAGTCCGCAGGGGTGTCTGTGATGTGTCTAAACACACGCGGTCACGAGGAGGTCACGAGACGTGCCGCTGTGCGGGGTGATTAATGTCATCCTTTCAGCAGCCCAACATGTGAGTGACATTCTTAGATCAACATGTTTAAGAGCAACCCAAGGACAAGTGGACTCCTTGAACATGTATGTTATATACGCAGCAAGACGCAACCCAAAAGGGACAAACATTGAAAGGGATTGTTCACGAGATGAAATTCGTCCACTCGGTTGGTTGAGCGTTGAAATGTATAAAACAAGTATTCGTGCACTTTCTGGCAACATATTAGAGCGGTTTGAATGCTACTTCATGAGCTATACGACATGTCAATTACGTATATTTGACGCGACTGTTTTAATTTCACGTCGTTCACATTTTTTTTTTCAATCAAATAAAAGTGTAATGCCAGCTACCACGATACAAACAATGTAAGAGGCATCATAGACCCCCAAAACCACATGAGTAGCAAAGTTTTCACGTGCACTGGAACACACACACACACACACACACACACACACACACACACACACACACACACACACACACACACACACACACACACACATAGACGGTTTTAATGAAATCATTGAATAAATCAATTAAAAAAACAACTAAATAAACAGCTAAACGTTTCCCCAAGGTAAAAACTAATAAATAATATTCACATCCTTTCTTGACAAGATGTAAATACTCTTCCCCAACTTAAAAACACACACAGACACACACAGACACACACACACACACACACACACACACACACACACACACACACACACACACACACACACACACACACACACACACACCTAACCGTTTATTTCCACACACACACCTGCAACGAGGTTGTTGCTCCTTTAATTGGACATCAAGTTTTCTCTTATAAATAAATACTTTATTTTGTAAAATATAAATGTCAAGTGCCAACTTCATTACTGATTACTAGCTTATTGTTTACAGCAGTGCAGGTTAGTGAGGTTATTAATTCTGCCTCTGTTCTTTGTAGCATGTCGTTTTATATCGTTATATAAACGAATCCCATACTCATTAACACCCTTTCGTTGCTTAGTGCTCTCTCTCTCTCTCTCTCTCTCTCTCTCTCTCTCTCTCTCTCTCTCTCTCTCTCTCTCTCTCTCTCTCTCTCTCTCTCATTAGCTCTAGTCTGGTCCATTGAAATATATTAGATTATAGTTTGCTATTATTGAGGACTCTACGAGCTGCAAAGCAACAAGAGGTATATGGTGATTTGAGTCAAAGGAGCAGAAACATAGACGATGTATCGATTCTTGGGGTAAAACGAATCATTCTTGCAGGTCAAATTCAGGTAATTGAAGTACAGAAGAAAAATATTGGCATGGTAAAACAGAATGGGACATGGCAGCAAATCCCATCCCACCCACACCCTCACCCACACACTATAATCCCCAGGTCTGATTTGGTTCGATTTGCCAACTTTCGCCATATTCTCGGGTTAGACTCTTTTTTACACAGAGTTAGATCTTTGCAAGAAATGACTAAAGCGTCAGAGTGTATCGATGTTTTATGCAGCTGGTTGTGTCAGCAACCACAAGAGCGCAGGAGCTAAGGAGGACTTATAAAAGGGGTTGACACCCGGAGCGACCGGCGCGCTTTTGCGAGAGAAAGAAAAAAAAAATGATTTATTGCAGGCACCGCGGTTCATACAGAGTTCACGGAGAATTGTAGTATACTGACGCAGGCGCTGAGTTATGGTCTTCCTGAACCAGTACATCAAAGATGCTTTTTCAGAATCACTGAAGCGGCGTGATGCTCGGGAACAAAGTTACCTTGATTAGGAGAAATTCCCACCACAATCTGCTGTGGATCAAAACAAACATACGAATCTGATTCCTAGTGGTGAATCCTTAGGTGTTTTTTTTTCTTTGCATGCATGCATGTACGTCTATGGCATACAGATAGATATTTATTTAGTCTGATCTGCAACCAATGCCAACTATAAAAATGCATATTTTAATATGCAATAAAATGTATTATTATTATTATTATTATTATTATTATTATTATTATTATTATTATTATTATTATTATTATTAGCAAAGTCTCATTGGGTCATTGTTTGATCTGCGGTCATGGCTCGAGCTGGTCTACGCTCACATTCACTGCACACTTGAGCGTAGTAATATTTCATGTTAATGGTGCTGCAGTTCGGCAGCAGTCCGACTTGTAATATGCATAGTGAATGCTTCTATTTGACAAGCCTTGTGACAGCAATTCACTGAACTCTAAATAACAAATCGTTTCTAAAACAAGATTGATTTTGCAGTTACGACTGAAAAACAGGAGACAACCGGCTTTTTTCTTTTTTTTCTTCTTTTTTTTTGGATTTCTATTCCTTAATAAAGGCATTATGAATTATCCGTAATGCTCCGATTATGAAGCTGCCATTCTCCAGCTAGAGCATGAATAGCTTTTAGTCCAAATTAGGAATCAGGTAAGCTATAGGGTGGATAGATGTGTATGATGCTTATCCTGCTAATGCACATGCAATTACGTTGGCCATCAACACCTAGGACAAGGAGGCAACGAGTATTATAAAATGAGGCATAACTAATCGAGATCGTTTTCTTTTAATTGGTTGCTCAAATTTATGCAAAATTATTTTTTTTACACACACACGCACACATATATGTGTGTGTGCGTGTGTGTGTGTGTGTGTGTGTGTGTGTGTGTGTGTATATATATATATATATATATATATATATATATATATATATATATATATATATATATATATATATATATACATGTATATATGTTTGTATATATATATATATATATATATATATATATATATATATATATATATATATATATATATATATATATATGTTTGTCTGTGTGTGTGTGTGTGTGTGTGTGTGTGTGTGTGTGTGTGTGCTTTAAAATATATAGTCATATCTCTGAGCAGGCAAAATGAGATGAGCAATGTTCCTGTAATAATTGAAGTGTACCAGGCTCTTGAAAGAAATGAATAAATGAGTTTTGGCACACGTGAGCCAGCGATAACACCACAAACAAGGCACTGAGGAGGGGAAATTAGAACCTTTATTAATCACAAGTTAGAAAAACAACTGTGCACAGCTTTCTGCAAAGAAATTGTTTTGGAAGGAAACAATAAAAAAAAAAAGAAAAAAAAGGGGGGGGGGGCAAGGATACGAGAGTGTAAGATGAGACTGGGGCGTTCAGTTTGGCTAATACCCCGACAGTTATCACAATCAAAATTGAAATGTTTAAATGATTTTAAGTTTAAATTTGTAACTCTTTTATCTGTGTGTATGAATATAACCTTTAATACACGCGTGAACGTTGATGCACGGTGTACATATACACACCTACCGAGCCAAAATAATTTTTTTGTGAAGCCCCTAGGTATTGCGCCATTCACCGAGGGCTATGTGACGTCAGAGGGTATCATTCTTACTCCATTCATATGTATGTGTCTTATTTCAACGTTATTTTCTTTAATTATCCACAGCAACTCAATGACAAAGAATTCAAGAAAGAGTTCAACAGTTTCCAGCAGTAGATATTTCCTGCAAACATTTCTTCTGACTTGTCTTATAACTGTTCCGTTTTACGCTCATTATTCTGGCCATTTTTAATTCTAACCAAAACCATACTTTGACAAAAAATCGTCCTAGAAAAATATCACATATCGTGTAAAAAACCAGATTCAGAATGCGGTCGCAAGAAGTTTTGTTATCCAAGCAAAAAAACAAACAGTATTCACTCTGTCACTGGACATTCGAGTTAAATACAGAATATTGATTCGTGTCTTTTGTGTTGTGACAGTGAGTCAATTTGCCTTTGTTCGACCACACCCCAATTCCGCCATTCGTCTTTTACTTGAGTTATTAATAAACCTTAAAGCAACTGAGAAGTGTAATAGTCAGTTGGTGGATTTCAGACAGGAGATATGCACCAAAAAATTTCCTATGTTTTTTTTTAAAAGATTTGACATGAGACATTGGTTATTTATACGAACAGCTTTCACACATTGTGCTTGCTAAGCTACATCCCTTAGAACAGCGACCACAATAAAAAAAAAAGTTATGGCGTGTTTGGTAAAAGCAACTTTGAATAAAGCAAAACATTCTCTTTAAATTGTGCGTATTTTAAAAAAAGGTTATTTTTGAACATATATTTAGAAAAAAAATATATAAATAGGTATGCATGTTCCTTTTTAAATAGATCCTAGCAAATATTTATAATATATAAGTCTTCTATATATATATATATATGCATGTATTTAATATACATACCAACAGAATAAAAAATGTCAAATTGTTTTAAACCGTGTTAAATTTCACGACGAGTATAATGTAGTATTTTGCCAATCCATGGACGAGAGAAAAAAAAAAGCTCCCACTGATTCACGCGCTCCATTTTCTCTCCATCCAATTTCTTGCACTTGGTTTTTCCCTTTTTCCCCTCTGCCTCACTGTTTTCTCTAAACACCGGATTGTCTAAAAAGTTTTCCCGTTCTTTGTTATTTACAGGTTAATCACTGCTGATCCTAACAAGAGCGCATTATGGAGACGGAGACGGAGACGGTGTCTTCCTCCGGCAAGAAGTTGCTCGCAGACACTTTGCAACTCGAGGTTCACGCAAGGCGCCACGCGATTGGCTACTGGGCCGTCACGTGACTCAAGGCTTCCCCCGTGTCGCCTTAGCAATTAAATACCGTGTGAGTGCGGACTACTTTTTTTTTTTTTTAAACAAGTCGTTTCGAGATTAATGATCAGAATTGGACAAGAGGCGTTCCAAAATGCAAGCGATATTATACCACTCTGCTAATAATAGTTACATGCCCCAAACACTTTTTAAGCACCAGTATCTCGGTTCGGTGGACCAACAGTGTTATCCATGTGTAATGCAGGAAGGCAGTTCTGCGCACGACCTTCACGCGCTCGGCGCAGGTCACGCCGAAGGCCACACGTGGGACTGGCAAGACTCTGGGATTCATCCGAAACCGCACGCGACGTGTGCTAGTGATAGCCTAATCACAAGTGGGATCCGACCTCATTGCACGAATCAAGTGGACCATATTAAGGGCACTGACGTGTCAGGGGAAATTAATGGATCAAGCACAAAAAGCTTCTTCAAGAATGTCTACCCTCTGATGAAAGAGACACAGTCTGCCACTGCATCTGCACTCCATGATCCACCCAGCTTCTGCCAATCAGGTTTGAAACCTTTTTCTGTTGAGGAATATGATTTCCAGGAATACATCTAAATAATATATGAACATTTTCAATGAAAAAAAGAACAGGTTTTGCTTTGACAGCATGATCTTTCACTTAATCACTGACAACCTGCATTTAAGATCATTACTTACTAAATTGTTAATCACAGTCATCAATCAATAATAATTGACCTGAAATTAGAATTTTTGTTCTGTGCAAGTTTAACTGAAGGAGTACAGAATTCGTTTTTTTACTTAGGCTGCAAAAAAGTTTACAAAAGAACGCAAAACTGTCTCGATTTCAAATTTATTGTAAATACATGTGCATATTTATAAGGAAACAGAAGTAGCTACTTTAAGTTTTTGTTTAGGAGCTTGATTATGAATGCCTGAGGAAAGAAATAACAGTATATTTGTCTACTATATGTCTAAAGTAGGGTATAAGGAGCAGGTAATTAAGCAACAATGGTGCACTCAAGTTTTCTTACTCGCTGGGATAATTAAAAATACAATTATTAAACCATCTCTGTAACACATGAAGATTTTGATTTGTGGTATTGCCCTGCTTCTAAAAATGAGTTTTTTCTTGTATTTGTTATGGAAATTGGATTTGCTTGACTTTAAGGGGGCAAAAACTGCATGCAAACTTTAACAGGAAATAAAATTTTATGGAAATGACTACCCTTAACTTGCATAGTAGAAATTGCATACAGGCCTAGGAAGTTTGCAGACTGTTCACTCTGTTTCAACATGAATTATCACCACAAATTCTGCACTGTTAAAAAAAAAACACAGGTCAGATCCTCTCAGATATACACACGGTGAATTAGAGTCTGGTGATGTCATTGGTGTTCAGCGTTCAGAACAAGGCTGTGCCAGAAGTCTTCACTATGATTAATATGGGAAAAGACATGAAGTGGCTTGCAGCTGATGTTACAGCAGAACAAGACCCTTCTCCTCCATTCCAAAGTTTTTTTTATTTTAACTCAATAAGCTCTACCCAAGAAGATGAATTACAAAGAGTGGTAGGCAACAAATAAAAAGCACAAGACTTTGTTCTTGCTTATTGTTTTTCCCAAGTCTGCGAATCAGCGAGATGATTGGGTTTACTTTATTAATAGTCTCGCATGTTACATGATTAAATTTAGACACTATAATATTCTGTGAGTTAGTGCATAGAGGTAGTTTAGACTAATGGGAAAAACATGCTACAGATATGTAAATGCACACCAAAACATGGACTTTCCACTAAATGATTTACCTCATGTAATTAATTTATGTGTTAGTGAATAGTGGCAGAGAAGGTAGCAGATGCTCAGAGACCCCAGTTCAGTCTTGAGCTCGGATTACGTTTTATGAGGAGTTTTGCTTGTTTTCCTCCAGTTATTGTCACATTCTTCTGGCTTCTCCAGGTTTACTTCCACCTCCCAAAATCCTGCTGGTATGTGGGTTGGTTAGAGTTGTGTCTATACATAGAACACCAGGTGTGAACATGTTTGCACGGTGCAGTGTCCCATCTCAAGTGTGCTCATCCACATTGATCCCAGAGTTCAGATGAAATCTGTCCATGATAAACCAGTTACTGGTTATAGAGAATTGCACGTGGGTTAAAATGCACAAATACATTAACTCAATTCAGAATAAAATGAGATTCTTTGAATACATATAAGGGCATTATTAAGGGGTTTCGACACTCATTCAGAGATTAGAGGTATTGTTTGAACTGCATAACTCTGTATTTTCACAGGGACAACACCCTATAACAATGGTAAATTGGATTCTCCAGGGATAGCAAGAAGGAATGACAGCAGCTCCAGCAGAAAGCGTCTACGCACAACTTTTACCTCTTCCCAGCTGCTAGAGCTTGAGAAGGAGTTTCACTTCAGTGCTTACTTGTGTCGCCCACGGCGCCTTGAGATGGCGTCACTGCTCAACCTCACTGACCGACAGATTAAAATCTGGTTCCAAAACCGCCGCATGAAGTACAAGAAGGACCACAAGGGCAAAGCAATGGTCTGGCCATCCTATTTAAGTGTCCCATCTTCAGGAGAAGGTAGTAGTGGCCCAGTGGATATTACAGCTACAGCCTCACACAACCTCCAGTATTTCAGTCAGCCGATCATGAACTGCACTCAAAGTGGTGATGGAGACTGGTTTCTGCTTACAAAGTCAACTACACCTGTTAAAGACCTCAGCAATGGACTTCAACCTGTTCCCAGACTGGATTCTTCAAGTTTATCCTCAGGGCATGACTTCTGTTTGCACCAGCAAGATGAAAGTTGCATCCTGGCACCTCCTGGACTCTCATACATGTGACCATTCCTCTCCGCAATCACCCACTTTCTTAGTTTCAACTAATACCGAATCAAATCAATTGAATCGAAAAAAAAGTGGGGTTTTAGAAGAAGTGTTTTTTTCTGTGTATAGAATCACCGAACCAAATTGTAAGAATTCCTACAGATTTCACACCAGATTGGATTGTCATGCCATATTTTGGCACATAGCTCCACAGCTGCTATCACTTTGAGAAGAGGCAGGATTTGTTGCCCTCAGAAGCTGACTTACAGGCAGATCATTGACTTAAAAGAGAGCCAAGTTTACTCTCATGGGCAAAAGGCCAGGGGAGAAATACATTACGTTATCAGACAGTATGCAGTAAAGCTGGAAGGGTTTCCTCTGTGGATAAGTTGTAGCAGGCTCTGTGAAATGTAAAGAGATTCATTAAACATGGACATGAGTTGAAAATGTATCCACCCATTATAGGCTGTGCGGAGGGAATCCTTCAAACATTATCAAAAGCATTTGTTGTTTTTAACTTTAACCTGAAATATCAGCAGGGGTGGAAAAAGTAAAGACAAACTGCACATCTACATCTAAACATGCATAAGTAGTTTTTTAAAGAATGTTTTTTTTTTTTTATAATCAAATGGCAAACTGGTGTCATGCTGTCATCGTGTATTAATCATTTGTAAATCATAAAGAACACAAGCTTAAAAACCGATTAGCACCTCTGTGTGAAGGTTTCATACATCGATTTTATTGGAGTCACTGTAAAATGTACTTCTTAATTTTAGTTTCAATAATACTTGATTTCTAAAATTATGAAATTTCTAAAAGATACTAAAGGTATTTTTCACCTATGTATTTCAGAACACACTATATTGTATGCCTCAAACCATATTCACACAAAAGCATGTAAGACAATTTGTATGGGTTGTATGTCATCTGGATCGTGATCACTTACAGATTGTTCCTGTAGAAGAAGAAATATCCCAACAAAGACAAACAAGCATGTAAACACTATGTTCATTTCAGTACTTGTATCTCATTTGTTTATTAAGCAAATTATGCAAACGTCTCAATATCTACGTCCTGTATTTTGTATTCTGTGATAACTTTGTATTTATGCTGTTAATACATACTGGTGATATTATTAGCTATTGAACATATTTCAGGAAAAATCATGATGATAAAATCTGGAAAAGGAATGCCCTCGGTTGTCAGTGCAGGTCTTTGTCTAATCTTAGAAAATTGTAATAATCAATTTAAATAGAAAAAAAAAACATGCTTTTCATTATGTGTTTCTTGTTTGTTTTGTGTGAAGTGCATTTGAATAAACTGAAATAATGCTTGCATTCTAAAAAAAAAAAAGATCGCTTGAAGTCGTGGTTGTGCTGCACATTCTAAACAAAATCTAGAACAGAAGATCCTGATGATGCAATGATGTCGCTGTGTGCACACAGGGTCGTAAATTTTCCCAAAAGGTGAACTTTCAAGTCTTTCAGCATCCAGCAGCAGTGCATTTTGTATTCTGTAGTCTGTAAAACAATCTACATAAGCGTGCCCTCCCCCACCCCCCACCTCTCACTCTCCTAACATTAATCATCCAGACAAGGCTTCTCATTCCCTCTCCACCGCTGCAGCCGCCCAAGTGGCGAACCCGCTGGGCATCAGCACTGCCAGCTTAGCCCAGTTCCACCCCCCCCCCCCTCCAAATCCCAACTCCAATCCAGCTCTTGTTTGACAAACAAATATCAAATAAAAAATTCCGATTTTTTTCAAAGTACCAATGGCCCAAACATATCCACCATAGCATTGAGAGGGACAACGTAGTAAGTGCTGCACTGGGCTTTGTGTGGGCCATTGCTCAATTTGATTAATTATGTTTAATTAAGGTGTCATTGTGAGACATTTTTATAAAACTAATCAAGGAATAGCAAAAACATCTACTTATTCAAAATATTACCTTAGTTCTCCTTTACACTCGACCATAAATCATTTTCTGATTCAGGTCTAATTGACCTCGTTGATTTGAATCAGCCTGGCCAACATACTCTATGAAAGTCACATTTTTCATTTTTTAGATGATGAGGATTCTCACCTTAAAGTTAATTTGCTTTAAAGGTGTGGTAAATATCAGCAATGGAACAAATCCTGTTCTTTACTGTTTGGGTTTATTTAAAGCTTGCATTAAAACTGAACATTAATTTTGTTTTTGGTCTGATGCCTGCTGGAGAATATAGAGTAGAGTGTGCATGTCCCTGCTGCATCGCATCGACACCATCCATCACCACACAGCAGTGCTCCTTATGCAAAGCAGGAGCTGGCCTCCCGGTGGCCTCTTTGCGTGACTAAAAGGAGGGAACACTTTATGGAATGCTTATTTGGATTAGTATCAGATGTATATACACACGTGCTGTTCTATTGCACTGATTTTAAACGTTTTTATTGTTTGAAATTGTATTTCTCAATTTAAAAGAGCTCCATTGAACATGTGTGTATAATATACATTTCGTACACATCTGGGCAAAATGCCAGAGCGACGTCTCTACCTTCACAGCAAGCGACTGACCAACAGCCCTGAAGGGTTTATATGAGATACATTTTATTCACAGGATTTGGAAAGCACCTCACTTAGGGGTTTTCAGATAGAATAGGAATAATAGGGCCACGAATAAATCAATAGTCATTGCTTAATCAATAATTTGATCCAGGATATAATAAATTCCAACAAAATCACCAGCAGAGAGAAAAGTATCCAGGGACAATATGTAATTAGATCTTAGAAAAGTCTTAAAACAGATGGAAGCCACATTACATCCTTCAAATTCTTGTGCATGTTGACTGACCATTCATAAGTTATAGGCACATTAAAGAACATTACATGATCTCGGGCTAAACATCAGAGAAGAGTCTATGATGGCCTCTTACCCAATAAAACAGTCCTATTTTTAGACATTCACATCTACAAAGCACAAACTCCACTAGATCTCCACAGTGCACACGGCTCCAGCAGGCCTGCATTATGCAGCTTATTTCCACATGCTGCAATACATGTGGTGGAAAACCAAATTAAGGCACCCTGCAAGCCTTACACTATTCTTTAAAATATATTAATGGCCCTGAGAGCAATCAATGTACAATGTTCTCTTAAAATATTGTTTTTTGATTACTATGATCTATGAATTCATTGCACATAATAACTCATGTTATTCTAAAAGCAGCAGCGAAGAGATTTTTCACTTAGCATGCACGGTAATGTACTAACAATATCTGCATATTAGGGGGAAAAAAAGTGTTTTACATAAAGGCACACAAGCACATGAATATGTGTGTGTGTGTGTGTGTGTGTGTGTGTGTGGGTGCGCATCTGCGCAGTGTGTGCGCGTATTTCATATGCACGAACACACAGTGATGCACAATAAACCCCAACTCCAATAAGCAGCTTCAGTAGTGCATCAGTAGCAATTTTACACATTGAATAATCAGTTCACATCTGCTATATATTTACTGATGTGAAGCAATTACTTACATACACCTATTCATTTTTTGAAACGTAATTGGTGAACAGTTTCTCTCAAGTCACTTTGTATTCCTCGTTCCTTTTATAGAAACATCATTTACGTTGATTTTCACATTTTTCCGCAGCTAATGACGTGAGCTACGTGAATTTTTTATTGCTGTGTTATTGTACAAGAAGCAATACCGTCACATACCGAGTTCACGACTACAGAGTTTGGAAGACCGCCTTGGGAAATTTTTGTACATTTCAGCCCCCAAAGATATTTCAGTAACGCATAAAGGCTTAAACTTATCGGACTTATTGGAGCAAGAATGAAATTACAGAGCACTCTCATGATAAGGTCTCACTGGAATTTTTTTTGTTGAATAATTGGAGCAACAACTTCATCGTGGCCCGCACCACAGGACCGATAAGACACCACTAATACATCACATTCCAGATTTAGTTAGTAATCCCACAATCTAGTTAAGGATCTGGAAATTAGATCTAATCAATTCATTCTACAGTCAATTAGCATAACAGATGGTCCACCAGGCATTAAAATTCACATTTTGTCCTCAGATATCTTATGGCCGACTACACTTTTGAAAATTGGAGTATAAAATGGAATGAATTATAATGAAATATCATTCCAAGTACCAATTAGAAGAAGTGGAAATCAACCCATTGCCTGAGATATTCCTGTTTAAATTGCTATTAAGGTTCATCTAGTATGTCTCTTTATACCTGTGATATGAACTGTACAGGAAAAAGACTTACAGCATGTCGGGATTATGTAATCCGCAGCAATCTGGCGTAATAGGGATTGTGCATGAACGTTCGAATGATAATAAACAAGGTGCATGTAGGCCAATCTATTCAATTTGTTTCCATTAACCCTCCCGTCTTCCCCGTTTAGTTTTTTCCTGTCTTCATCTTCTCTCTTGCTCTCACGCTACCATTCACCAAACAGCTTTCAGTGCTTGTTGCTCAGAGGGACTGTTAAGTATCAATTCCCAGTGTCACCTTTATGGCTTTTATTTATTTGTCTGCTTGCTGGTGTGGAACAAGGCACAAGCATCACTCAGGTAGGTGGGTTATCACTCAAGTGCTAGTGCTCATCAATCTCTAAAATTTGACTTCCTGCATCACGTACAACTGTTACTGTCATATTAAAACGTCCCATTATAAAGATCAATGAGTTTTTAAAGGTGCTTCAGTTAAAGGTGATTGCCGGTGATGAACTACAAGACGCACTGATGATTGTTGCTCGGTTGTCCCTAATATAGCCCGTGATTTCAACATTGAGGGCTACAATAACATTAACTTTATCACTTTAATTGCACCAATCATTCTTGGCATAATGAAAATATTTTACATGAACTACATTGTAAACACTGCAGCACCAAATCCACCTGTGCAAGAGAGCTATACGGTTAATAAAAATACTGACCCCATGAATAGAAAGAAAATCGCTCTTATAGTTTGCGTTCGAAATACATTGAAGAATCTTATGGCAGTATGAGGACAAAAGCATTGCTTTCCCAGCACATGTGTGACCCTCTTAATATCCTATGGTAAGGAGTTCCGGAAGCACAGTGCCGAGTGTGCTGATATGACGGATGGCTTATTGTTACGGTGTTTGCGTTACAACCTGCTGAGCTCAAGCAGGAAGTGAGAAATCCAAGCATTCATATCCTAATAAGAGTCGCACGTGAAGCATGCATTCTCATTAAAAACAAAAATTGCTAAGCAGTACACTCTTGTCACTTGAGTGGTACTCACAAGCATACAGCCTTGCTATCATTATGTATCTTTCAGCTGTGTTGAGTGCCTTTACACTATATACACATTTCTAAGTAAGAGATAGAAAACACACTAGTTATTAAAAAGAAAAAACAAACCCAAATAAAAAAATGGGTTTTTTTTTTCAAATTTATAATGATGCATTTTTTTTATTGTAAATTCGATCAAACCCTCCTTCTATCCATCCTGATTGATATTCATGTTGTGACCACAATAACCAATGTTTTTGGAGACATCAGTGTTAAATAACATGACTGAGAAACAAAGCTCCAGCTTTATGATGACTCCCCTTTCTAAATGAATTTAATGCTTTGGAGGTATCCCACTGGTCTCTTTTCTCATCTCTCCCTGCACGGTACAGTAATATTCCCTAAGCTGCTGTCTCTGCTGATACCATGCCTGAGATGGAGTAAGAGGAGGGTGCAGGCATCTAGAATTGCCCAGCGTTAACCAATCATCTGCGACAAGCTCACACTACATTAACGGCGGTGACCTTTTCGCCTGTGCTGACAGTCATCTGTCAGCGACACCTCTCTCTCGGTCTTCTCTGCTGCCCCAAGAGGAGAAATAATTAGAACGACGAGGTCAACACAGGGCTACATTGTTTGCCTCAATCCTTGGAGGTCAGGTGCCAAAACAAGGTAGTGAAATTAGCAGGATGCGATGTTCTCAGATGCTCATCATAGAGGAATGTTATCAGCCACATATTGACCAGTCACCATCAAATTCATGACTGTCGAGGCATTTTCTGACTCTACAGTTCATTATGAAATTTGATTGTTGTCCTCGGTGAAATGATGATAATAGAATGATAGAAATGTTCGACAAGGAAACATCTCACTTTTCAGCCATCAAAGAAAAACAGACAAGTATATGCACACCTGTTTTTTTTCCCATCCTCCAGCCATCATCCACCCCCACCCATCCACACATAGCATGCACAGACACACTCCCACACACACACACACCGGCACACACACACACACATAGCCTGCTGAAAGCCATTACAGAAATACAATTTCTAATGCCTTCACACAGGTCTGCAATCGACTGCAAACAAATTTATATTCAGCTCGTAAACAGAGAGCTGCAGAGATTTATTTATTGAGCGGAGTGGAGAGAAACAAGCTAGCGTGTGAACCTTGGGTAACCCCAGAGCTGACATAAAGATGGATAAGTATACCATGCAAATGTACGGAGGGAAGGGATATATTGCACTCAGTCATTCAGCTGCCTGTAGAATTCCATTAACTCCTCCAGCTGCGACCATATCTCTGGGCTTGTACAAGAACTGCTATATACTGATGATTATTTTCAATAGTTTTTTAATCACTGTCTGGCAATAGTGCATTTTGGGTATTTTTTGGACCTATAAGTGGAGGTTTCTTCTTGCAGCAGTTAATACAAAGGGTGTATAAACAATAAATTATACTAATCTATAAATGAAAACAAATAGCATTATATAAATATCATACTTTGTAAGGTTTTGGTGTAAAATTGTATATCATTCATTTTATTTACAGTTAACAAAATATATCTTTGCTGGTGATTAGTGAAGCAGGTACAAACCAGATATGTAATTTTTTGCATATTGCTGAGTCTATGTATTTTTTTTTATTATTATTTTTTTTTGCAATAGACTTAAAATTACCATGTGAGTCCATGTATGTGTGCACATTTCACCTCCCAGCTTTTTTTTTTTATTTACTGAAGAGCTGCATACATTATTAAGCTGGTAGCCAGTGAGACTAGTGGGCTATTCCAAAGTAAGTCAAAGCAGAGTTTATTCAAATAGGAGTATGGTTTCCCATTTCAGTGTTAATATATGGACATTCCATAAAAGATATTTCAGCAGCAGAGAAAAATCATTTTTGCAGTTTTCGGATTTTTTTCACACCAATTCCAGTTACAAAATGTGACAAGACTGTTGAAAGTTTTGCAATATTGCATCATTCGCGATATTCAATATAAGTGGATATGTAATTAGAGTTGCAAAAATTTTATTTCATACACTACACTTTTGCAAATTATAGAAATATGCATAAATTAGGGGATAATGTAATCGTACACTTACGCGGATAACTAATGGAGTTACATTCATGCATTCTAATAATACAAACAATAAAAAAAAATAAGGACTCAAGCTTTGCACTTGACCTTGCATTATTATGTTTGTTGTCTAGTATGGAATTTGATTTATTTGTTATTCCCTTAATGTAGACATATTTCTAACATTCTTATAACATGCTTAGGCTGTATTTTATTACATATTTTCGACACCAGTCAAACAGTAGACTAAAACAAATTTGGACTGATAACATTAACTTAACATCGATATATGTAAATATTGCATTATGAAATTGTTTTTCTCTGTGTTCAAATTCACTGAGGGATCTTTCTCTATCTGTGAGCTTGTAAAACTTCATAAATATGAGGCAAACTAGCTTTATATTCTGTAAAAACAGAGTTATATTATACGTGCACACTAGAGCAATGATTTCTTCACTTCTTTCTCATCTTTTATTCAATGCAAATGTCTTCAGGTACAGTGTTCAGCTCGAGAATTTTGTGTAAATCTATATAAGGCACAAAATGCCTTCTTTCTCATCTGTCAGCTCTTCTTCTTTTTTTTTTTTTTGCTTTTTTAAATTGAATAAAAAAAGGATCTCTTCCTTGTAGTAGAGGCAGCTGCTAATTATCATTTGACCGGTGTATGACCTCTAAGCAGCAGCTGCTTATAGCACACAGCATCACACACCATAACCAAGTGTGTACCAAGAAGGACAGAAAGAATCAAGAATAATATTGAGCAATTATGAGCAATTGTGACCTTTTACCTGTCATTTTGTTCTTTTATTTGACATAAAAACCTGCGATGTACTATAAACCTACAATATATTACTGAGTAGATGTTATATAGAGTTGAAGAAGCAGCTATGGACAGTTTTTGTGAGTTTTTACTGGCATAGAGTAGGTCATTATAAATTCATATAAATGTTTAACCCAGTTATTATTATAAATAAGAACTGAAGCTGGTAACTGGTGAAAGCCGGTGGTTATCTCTTTCATGTGTTTGAATTATGTTGAAGTATTTGAATCCTGGACCTAAATTTATTTGACATCTCAAAGCAAGGAGGCTGAAGAACAAAAGACAAAATGACAAAAGAGAGGACATATATGTCACTTTGCTTAAAAATGTGGATACTGAGACACACACACACACACACACACACACACACACACACACACACACACACACACACACACACACGTCGTCTAAAATGCCCTACATTTGTTTACTTACTTTTGCATTGGTCCTTAACCTTCCACAAAGTCAATGTTTATGTTACCAACATGTTGATGAGATCAATGAATCTGTCTCACATCTGTCCAAATAAAGAAGATCTTTTAACCTTCTCCAGGAAACGCTATATTTCATGCAGTAGACAACAAGTGCTCACACATGGTTCATACAATGTACTGATTTTCAGCGTTAACTTTGGGTGGTCTGTTACACATTACAAAACTTTTGACTCCAATTTGGAAATAAAATCAATTTCCAAATTCCAAAATCAGACCAGATCAGCTCCTGAATGCTCTCCAGGTTCTCAAAACTTTCTTGCGTTGGCTAAATAATCCGACGAAGGAGATGTCCAGCTATTGGCCACGAGTTAGAGGGCACGTCATCCCCATCAATCACAAATCGAATGGTTCTGCAAGACGTCCGCGCGTGTGCGTGTGTGTGTCTGTGTGTGTGTGTGTGCTCTGTGAACGCGGAGCGTGTTGCCAAAGTAGATTGGGTTACTATCGGATGTAGGCTCGGCGGTAGAAGGAAGCATGTGCTCGGGGAACTCTGTTTTGACTTCTTACCAGGAGTTTACATGTCATAGAGACCACAGTTCACCAACTTGCACACAGCGCGTCAGGATTATGACCCAAGCAAACTTCAAAACAGACATGAAGGACATATCCGGGCCGAACCGAGCACTTGGGTATGTGTTCGCACTTAAAACCCAGATCCACCCCAGTGGTGTGAACAGGGCCAGATCCGGATCACACATCTCTCCACACTTTTAATAAGGAGTGTTGCGAGCTCGGCCCATTCTCGTGTCTAACATCAACTCTATGTGATGACCCAAGACATCATCTCGCTTTTCTGGATAGCAGTAACACCATGCATGATGGGTCTATCAACTTAGACAAGGCCACGCTGATCGAAAAGCCATTGGAGTGGATGGAAGTGAAGCGCAACCAAGCGGACAAGGTATGTTAGAAAGTTTTTCAGGAGCGCACAGAAGTGTTACACCTACACAACACTGATTTAACTAAATTCAACTAAATCTGCTAGAATATAAATGTATAAAGTTTATAATGTAATAAAAAAAACTATACTAGACCAATTTAAATACTGTTGGGTCTGTAATTACAATTTTAAAAACTCAGGCATGCATATATTAAAAATAAATAAATAAATAAAATAAAATTAATATTCATTTAAAAATATTTTTTGTATGAAACCAATAATATAGACATCAACTTTTCCCCACATGGAACCGACTTTACCATGTGAAGAACAAGAGGAAGTGGTGAGTGCTGCATTACCAAAGGCCAAACTCAAGATCTAAACACAAATTCTGAGTCATCAGTTTCCAGATTAGACTTCCTATCAACAAATCTGAGTGATGAAAACCTTTATGGGAAGGTTTAAAACCTTGGGTCTGGTTTCCCTCGAACACATTTCATAGTATATCCATGTAAACTGCTGAGAGCCTATTAAAGGGAGTCCAGCTCCCCCTAGCTCCTTGTCTATTAAAGACCAAACACAGGAGTTTTCCTAATCCCAGCACTTCATGCAACAAAAAACACTCTTAGCTATCAATTTTCCGTTCCCAAAACACAACTTTGTCGAAGATCCTTTTCCAAAATGCACGCAATCCTATCACGACTGGAGAAATATTAAACACAGCCACCTGTACTGTGGTTTGAGTTAACTTTGGGTTTTTTGTTCTTTCTCTTTTTAAAATTTTCCATGCAGTGACATGATCTGTCAAATATATTTTACATTTATTGGTCATTTTTGATGCACGTGGTGCCCATATCCCAGGATGAAGAATGGTCTCCATGGGCACACAAATGATGCTAACTAGCTCACAGACATATCTATCAGACTGAAGGTCTTGTGCAGCTGTGTTGCCTTTGAGATTGTGGTCAGGTGAAATGGATAAGGAAACTTGGAAGGGATAGTAGGCAAGGCTAAAAGCCTGTGATTAGCTTGGTGTGCAGGAGCATCTGGTGCTCTTCATTTTGATGTACCTTCAGTAAAACCACAAGAAACGGCTTAAGAATTTCAGGTATGTTTCGGCTGTGATGTGGAGTACTGCATTCTTTAGAAGGACCGAGAGGGAGAATGAGGGAGGGGTACAATGTGTACAATGTGCTTTATGTCTAGTTGTACGATTGCAACACTGTCAACACTTACTTACTGGGGTGAAATATTTCAGTATTTAATGCAGTAAAGCTCCTAGAAGAAAAATCGAATACAAATATTTTGTAGCCTATTTTATTTGTATTATTTTTTTCTATATTAAAACACAACATATTCGATCCAAATGAACCTTTCTATAGCATGTTTTAGTTTGCAGGTTTTTTGCATTTTAGGTCAAAAAATGCTCAATGTTTGTTTGTTTATTTTGAGACTCGCAGTGTCTCATTAGCATACTAGGTGGTAGAGAGACGTTCCCACCTGCTATTGTGCTAATGTGTGCACTATTCTAAAGCAGAAAATAGAGAACAAACTAATATAAACTTATTTCTAGTCATATAGCAATGTTTTCGCTGTCTGATCATCCAGTTTTGATCAGGTTGTACACACTGTAGACACAGATTCCTGTTCTTGGCTGACAGGATTAAGGATTAAGGATTAAGGTTGCATTGTTATAGCACATCCACCTTAAGGTGCAGGCATGATGCTTGTTGTGAGATGCTTTTCTGCTCACTGTGGTTGTAAATTTCCACTCACGTTTTACACCAACTTTAAAGACTGTGTGTCTTTCTGTAATACTGAAACCAACCCATTATGCCACAGTGAAAATCACTGAGATAACAATTTCTGACATTCTGGTGTTTGATGTTAATGAACTTTTTTGAACTGCATGTGGATGATTTTATGCATTATCCTGTTGCCACATGATTGGCTGATTAGGGAACTAAATAATGAAAGGATATACAGTGTCAACAAGATGAAGATGGGTTCTTTTCTTCATATTGTCTCAGGGTGTATTTTTTTGCATCTGTCACCTCTGGCTTTTGCTCATTGGATGTAATTTGGATAAATATATACATTTAAAATGTCTATTCTTAATTGATTTCTGTAAAGTTGCATTGTGAGAGTGTCTGGATAGCCAACTCAATTAACAATAGTCTTTGTCATCCAGATGATGATGACTTCTCTTTTGAGCCTGGTTCTCCTCAAAGTTTGGTTCCTCTCGAGATTTCTTTCTTATATCATTTCAGGGAGATTGCCACTGTCAGGTTTGATCTTACAGGGATAAGTGTATGAATTTAAAATGTATATTCTTAATTTATTTCTGTAAAGTTCTTTTGTAACAGAGTCCATTGTTAAAAATACTATACACATTTTTTTTTAATGAATATTCAGCGAATCAGCAGTGTGCGTTGTGTTTCTTTTAGAGTGACTGTGTATTTATACTGATTATTTGTTCAGACCAACAAAAAGCCTTCTTCAGCTCAGTGTAACCAAATCTTTTAGCTTTTTGCATGTCCAGATGACTAAGGCAATCTGGATCGATCTCTGCTGTTTTCTCCTCTCTGGTCACTCGGCATCACCATCCTACCACTCGAAATCCCCCCCCCCCCCCCAAATCAATCCTAGTTTGATTCCTTTATGCCCTTTATTTCAGCAGCGAATATGTGATTATTTTACATTTGTAAAAGTATTGTATCATCATAGACGACATTTTGTTGACTTTTTAATTAACTTTTCAACTATTGTTTATGGACAAGCTTTTTAGAAATGTCATTATTGTTAGTTTAAAGCATGCAAACTTTTAGAAGACCCCATTTAAAAACAAAAAAAGGGACTATCGGAGTGTTGCTGACAGTCAAGGGTGACCTTAAACCCACTTTTACTCAAACATTATTTATTTACACAGTTTGATTTTAGTTGTTTTGCTGAAATGACAAAGAACCATAAACTGTGCCAAGAGCTGTCATAGACAAACCCATATTTCATTACAGTGCTATTTCAGAATAGGCCAAGTATGTGTTTGTGAGTCAAAGAGAGAGAGAGAGAGAGAGAGTAGTGTGTGTGTGTGTGTGTGTGTGTGTGTGTGTGTGTGTGTGTGTGTGTGTGTGTGTGTGTGTGTGTGTGTGTGTGTATATGTGTTTCTCTGTACTTGTAAAGGTTGCCTGAAGGTGTTATGAGGTAAAACATTATTTTATTCCTCTATCAGCTGCCAGTTAAGTGATATCTTGATCATTTATTCTAATAATTGAACAAACAAGTCAGATGACCTCAGAACGGCTTGCAGATTCTTGTCTTATTTGCTTAAAACAAGAAGAAAGGCACTGTCATTCACCACCTCTGTGAGACATGATTATTATGTGCACAGAGCCAAAATCTTTGTCAGACTTCGTTTCCTATTAATAAGCTTCATACTTATATAACACACATTTGCCACAAGCAGGATTTTAATTGGATTCATTTATGCTTTCGACATTTTAGCACCATTTTAGATGTCTCTTTAAAGGTAAAGCATGCACAAAATGGTCTTTGATTAAAGACCATTTACTTGCATAGTGCATGCAAGTTGAACTTGAATTTTCAGATTGTGATGTAGTTATTAACAGAATTAGGATTAACAAGCAGCACTGAGATTATTATGATGAATTATGGTTATGGGTAATGTTTCAGCTACATATTTACCATACAAAAGCGTATATTAATGTTTATTTGTTTGGCTGACAGATCTGTGTTGTAAAAAGGTTAGAATTTGAACCTTTTATCGAAAGTAAAACCTTGGGTTTTGCATTGTGTTCCATTAAAAAGTTACATTTTTCTGAGATTATATATATCATTATTATATATATATATATATATATATATATATATATATATATATATATATATATATATATATATATATATATATATATTATTGTTGCCATTCAGATGTCTTAAACTTATTCCAGACATTGGAAATAATGGAAAACATTAGAAAAAAAAAGGGTGTATTTTGTGTTTGGAACCATGTCATGGGTTACATTGACATTATCCTATATTTAAAAATCCAAATCCCACCACATATAGCTACTATCCTGCAGCAACTTGGATGCTAGCCAACAAACCCTAAATTATAATGCAGAGTAATTTTATGAACTAGCTGTCAAAACACTCGATGTTTACAACTTTCATCAAAAATATGAACTCCCCATTGGCGTACAAGTTGAATACAGAAAAGGAAAATATTTTCAAAGTATGGCCATGAGGCTGTGTGTTAACTAGACTTGTTAGTTGACCAATTGTGAGTTTGTTTAACCTGCTACACAGCTGGGAATAGCTGAGATATTCAGTCTTCCGAGAAGGATTTAACTGTAGATACGTCGGCTAAGCCGCAGGCTAAACTGAGGTTTCCTGAGTCAAATTTTTTTTTAAAAAGCCAGATTTATAGTATATAATTAGATATGGATGTTTTACATTATGTAAACATGAATGACTACATTATAACTACAAAATGTAGTGAATATTTCTTAGCAAAATGATATTGCATTACGTTTCACAGGACCTCAGTTGGATATTGCATATGCGTTCAGATGCTTGTTAAAATGAGTGAGTTTCTTTAGTGAACTTTATGAGCTTGATGAACAGATGGACAGTTGGATAATCATCGAAAGCTAATCCAATGTCATGGAGAGGTTTGTTTCAGTTTTTTTTTTTACTTTGTGTTGGGATACTGTCTTAACTGTCTGCTTCGAGATTGACACACCAAAATATTCATTTTTTATTTAACTTTTTTTTGTAAAGGGTCACAAATTGTTAAAAGGTTAAACCAGGATAGACTCCAAAACCAGGCTGAAAGCACAAGCTACAATAAAGCAATGTGCACTGAATGCTCGTGAATGCATGGCTCTGATCTATTTTCTTGAATTCCAAATTCTTAAAACTTAACATTCTTGACAATATTGTAGCTTGAAGGTACATCAGACACATGCATGTGGACATCAGCTCTGTCTTGCCACTTGCCCATACCCACCCAACAGTATTCTCAATATTCTTTCCAGGTCATGCTAATCCTAAAATCTCCCTCAGCATAAAGATAAAAACGTATGCATTTTTTTTATTAACAATCTCTACAATGAATTAAATAAATGTATGAGAAATTAAAAGAATATATCACATGTTCAGTAACAGATATAAATGCAGTTTTGCATGTTTAAAACAATGGCCATTTTAACTTGAATCTAGAACTTCTAAATTAAACACTGCTGCAAAAATGAGGAATTGATCTCTAGCAAGTGGCTAGTACAGTACCGCGTGGCGAAATGACTCACAATGAAAAATAGTCACTTTCAAAAGGTATCTTTAGTTATGTCGGCTACGGATGTAAATGTTGCAAAAGATGTAATTTTTTTTAGCTGTAGCTGGCAACCCCCTTTTCAGCAGAACAATGCATGTTTTTTATAGCATTATTTTTGAGGATGAAAACTTCAATCAAATTATAGCTGAATGATTTTATTAATAAATAATACAG
>NC_139592.1:20836686-20869186 GCF_946808225.1 Silurus aristotelis
TTTTGTAAAGTATAACAGTTTTGTAAGTAACAACATGAGCTGGTGATATGCTTCTGTAACAGTGCTTCTGTAACAGTGCTTCTGTAACAGTGCTTCTGTAATGTAAGTTCTGCAACTAACTAATGGATTCTTTCCCAAATAAAGTCTATGCAAAGAGCTATAGTGTTCCTCAACACTCTCTCTGTCTTTGAGTTACTCTTATTTTCACCCTGATGCTTTATTTTGTTCTCTGTGCCCTAAAATTTGCTGTTATTGATGGCTACCCAAAGACGTCAATGCAACACACACATGAGGGAATGAGTGTGTACACAAAATGTCTCAGAGCCCTTGTTTCTTCTTTGTTTTACATGACTCTCGAGAACAGATGTTTAGGGACAGCTTACACGCTCAGCAAAAAAAAATAAAAAATAATCTGTGTGCATAGCAAACATCAGCACTCAGCACTTCTGGGCTCTGGGAATGTGGACGTTTTGGAGGAGGGAAAGAGGGAAAGAGGCAAGGAGAGTATTGGGGAGAGGAAAGTGTGTCAGCGAGCTCAAATCTGTGTCAAGTTTACAATCTATGAGGTTCTGCCATTCAAATCGGTGAGGGACTGTGAATATTGGGTTAGTGTTTCACTGCTCTGTCTGTGGGAAGCTCATTTATTGTTTTCTATCGCCGCTCAAACTGAAGATAACCTTCTGTGAGATTTTAGAGGCGGTTTTGACCTCCACGGCATGCTTTTGACCACTCTTGTCCTTTGGAAAGTTGCACAGCAGCAAATAAATGGAGGATGGTGAAAAATGTCTGGGTAATTTGAAGCATAATAAATGACAGAAACCATGAAGATTTTAAATGCACACATGCCCCAAACCACACCCCCCCCAACACAAACACACACACACACACACACACACACACACACACACACACACACACACACAGAGACACACACACACACACACACACACACACACACACACACAAAGTATTTATATAAAAAATTGGGCATATACAGCCATATATACATTTTGCTGTTATGATCACATAAATTCATCATAGAACAATAAATACTATGAAATCAAATGGTAAAATGAAATTTTAGAGGCGTTTAGGTTGGTTATTACTACTGTTAAAATCTTATGTCATCCCTTCTATAATCCATCCATCCATCCTACCTCAATAATTAGCATTTATTTTGGATTTGTGTGTGTTGGATTTGGATAGAGTTGGATTGTCGTCTGCTTACTGCATATTCATTCACTGTGTTCTTTTCCAATGGAGCAGCTCCTAGAGTTATTTATTATTGTAATCTAGAAGATATACTGATTGAAGTTTTATTGATTATTCGAAATTTTGAGAAACAAGAGTTTCTCTCAAATTAGTGCACATTTTCCAAGTGTTTATAAGCAAAATGATCAGAAATGTCCTTAAGATTTAAATCCGTGCATATGACAGTGCCTTCGTTATATACAAAAATCAAATATTTAAATATAAATTGGGACATAATTCATTAACAATCAAAGGCAAAAAAAACCTGGAGTGATAAAGCCCATGTGAAATATAGTCGTCTGTATATTCTGGCATTTTTCTGCAGCTCTCGGCTATTTTTTATTTTATTTTTATTTTAATTTTTTTACCAGGGAATGCTTTACTACCGTTTTGTTTATACTTTTTTTTTTTTTTGCTTTGATATGATATGTCTAAATACTGTAAATAAAAAGGTGTGAATAAGCACACACAAGCACATTTTGCCTTTTTTTCATCTTCAGCACCTCTCCGAAGCATAAAGCATTGAAACGAGCTATACGATGCTAATTTACTCAGGAATGACAGACCCCACACAAAATAATGTTTCATGGCATAGCGTTGAAATTGTGCCTATCAGGTTGCTTTTTCAGGCTGATTCAACACATTTTTGCACAGCATGTTTTTTCAAGGTGGTGATGAGCTTTGTTTTCTTTTTTTTTTTCTTTACCTTGGACATGGCCGTGCATGAGCACTGCAAATAAAGGAGTGTAAACAAGCAAGAACAAGCACTATTTTATTCAGATGAAATTGTAACCTCGTGAGCTTATTTGTCTGAAGTCATTTCTGTGGTTACCCCAACACCCCCCCCCCCCCCCCCCCCCGATCTCCACCCAAGCTGCCCTTGGTGTCGTTGCTATAGCAATGCATTCACAGACATATGGAGAGGGGAGAAGAGACAAGGGTGGAGAGGAGTGGAGTGGAGAAGAGAGTAGACAGAGGGAACGACAGAGAAGGAGAAGAAGGGAGGGGAGAGGAACAAGGCAGGTGGTGTGTCAAGATTCTCCTCTGTCTTTTTAGATAAGCCATTGTGCTCCGTTCGTCTATCTTGCCTCTGTTCTCAATGGAAGCCCGGTTCATGAACTTTCCCCAATCGAAACATGTCTCTGCACAGCCATTAGTGCGAACACATCTTCCATCTTTCCCACTGTGGAAAAGACGGCTGCGCCCACACCATCATCAATTCAAACCTCAGCTTACAAACTGGCTTCGAAATGCTCACATTATGGCTTAAAATTGGCAATTCTTATTGGCAATGTAATGTCTTAACGCCTATACAAAATATGGTTCGGTGAAGTGAAACGTATGTTGTTTTCAGGCTGATCCATAGCGTTATTGTTAAATGCACCAACCATCACAACGATTCATAACTCAGCTCCTCAGCTTGCATCAGGACTTCAGGACTTTTTGTGGACACCCCAATATAACATAATATATACTATGTAATATGAATATTCAAATATCATATGCACAGAAGAGTTTATAGAGCTTTCTTTCTTAATGACAAAACAAGTAAAATGTTATTTGTCTTCGTAAAAAGTACCTACTTTTTATAAAGTATATAGTAATAGATAGTAATAGTATGTATTAAAAATAGTACCATTTAGGACTCTTTTTAGATTTTTATATGTACACGTTTTTTTTTTCATAATTGAGCTTAAATGTGCAATAATGAATGAGATTACCAAATTTGGATTGTAATAGTGGCAAAATTAAAATAAAAGTACTCTTTTAGAAATCCTCCCGGGAAGAACGTAGAGTAGATAGTGAATAAAACTATTTTGTAAACTCTCACATTGTATGAAATCAATGCTATCTCTGGTACAGCTACATCACAGGACGAACAAAAAAGTGACAACTTGTCTACATGATACATCTCTACATGCATCAATGCACTCTGAGAAAAAGCGGTAGTAATCTGAGATGATACCATTTCTGCCTTGAATATGTATCGTTCACTTGAACAGTGCAGAGTTTAAAAGAATTGATGGTACAAAGAATGAAACAATTTAGTACCTTTTCTTTCCTAAGCTAGTAAACAGGACAATGGGGCTAATAATAATCTTTGTTTCCACTGGACAGGCAGTGTATAAGGAGGACTCAGGTGTTTCACCAAGCCAGGGTTTTATTTTTCATCTTCGTGACCCTTCATTTCCCTCTCTCTCTCTCTCTCTCTCTCTCTCTCTAACACTTTCCTTTTATTCATTCCTCTGCAATTGTACTCTGTATCATTTGTCTTTGCCCTGCCTCGATCTGTGAACCACTCTCCAACTGATATCAAGGGCTGACCTCTAGGCCTGCAGAGGTCAAGTGATACAAGGTCATTGGCAGGTCAACTCAACTGACTGACTGACCTCTGCGAGTACTTCTTCAGCCGGCCAATAGGGTAGGAGCGTTTCCCTGCGGCGCACAGTCACGTGAGCACGAGGCGTCACCAGGCAGATGATTAATGATGCTTTTAGTACCTGTTTAGAATGAAGCTGTCCACACCACACTGTAATTACCCACTCCCAGGCGGCAGCTGCCCAACATAATTGCTTTTTGTTTGTTGACCTGGTTTGCTGCAGAAAAGAAATAGCTTTGCCTAGGTGAAGTGTATGAATATGTGTGTTTTAGAGTGAAAGTGCCACAGGGGTGAGGTGAATGAGGGTATGTTAGTTTGTCTGGACACTCGGTACAATCCAGCACATTGAATACTGAGCATCCTCGAATCCGAGAGAGGTTTTTTTATTTTAAGTGTGGGTGGCAATGGAATTTTATTTTTGTTTGCAAAGTGCTTTTGATCATTCCTCATTTTTATGTGATTCGCTGGCAACTGAGATGTAATCCCAGAGATGTGAATAAATCTGGAATAAGGTTTCAGAATGAACAGATGTGATTGTAATAAGTAATGTGAAATAAACAGATTTCAACAAATAAGGCTCCTCTCCACTTCTATCAGACATTTATCTTGGAACAAGCTTTTATTTTTCGTCAGGAAGCACTTGGGCTGTTTACCCCACTCTAAACACATAGTACATTCGCTTGCACATGAATCAGTTGACGATAAGCCGAATCTTCTATCCATGTTTCCATTCTCACAGGCGCTGCATCGAAGCCTAATTAGGTTTCACTCGTGAAGAGTTGCAAACTATGCCCATGCTGTTTTAGCAAGTCCTCAGAAATGTCCGTGGTGATGATTAGAGAAGGGGTTCAAGGAAGGGAAATCCTTTCTTTTTCATTTTTCATTTCAGCAAAGCGCTGGTGCGCAAATGTAGAAACCAGAATTCACACAGCAAACATGTAAGCATACATGCATAATTCACCAGCAGGCCATTCAGCAGGCCCAACCCTCTCGAATGCTCTTCTATTAATGTCTGCTAGCTAGAGTATAAAGGTCAGGGGTCCAAACAAATCTGCCTCACCGTCTGTGCCTGAACCTACACTATACATCATTTCTCAGCTCTAACACTCGCCATGTTTGTTCAGCAACATTTGCAACTTCTCTGCTTACTGTCGAGGCTCTGCAGCCACAGTTGTGCCAGTAAAGAGCAGATAAGCAGGTTGTGGCTGACCTACACAATGGCATAAACACGTTCGACATAAATCGCAGGCTCTTTCTTGGATCGGTGCACTGCAGGCCTGCTATCAACTCTGCCTGTATGAGCAGCTTTCATCCGTGCACTAGTTCTCACATAACTCAGACAGCGCACCTCTCCCCCATCCTCATAAATAACTCCGCTATCGCCTGATAATGTCCCCTTAATGCTTAGTCAATAAAGCACAGAGTGCCGTCGCTTCTCTCGCCTTTCCAACATACATAAATATAAACATGGGGCTCCGATTGATGCGGTGGGCGAAGCCTGTTCTGTTGGACCCAGTAAACTAGAAAGAGGAAAGTAGAGCAGAGGAGAGGAGAGGAAAAGAGGATGAAAAGGTGAGACAAGGAGAAAGAGAGGAGGAGAGAGTGTACGGACCGCTCAGCTGCAGGTGTTTGTAAAAGATAGCGTTTAGGATGATGGGACTGAAATATCTTAGCACTGACAGATCACCTGCGCCGAGCAGCTACTAATGTAGTAATTAGTTAACCCATTGCTTTCGTCCACTCTTACGCCAGGGCCCATTGGATCCGTTTGGGTTATCATCAAACTAGCTATGTTCATTTGTCTCCTTTCCAGATTCGTGTAGTCACCAACTATAGAGAGAGAGACAGAGTAATAAAACTAAGAGTTTGGATCTGTATAGAAACTTTAAAGGCACACAGGTCTAAGGGTGCTGTGAATTATTACAGAAGTAGAGGAAGAGTTATATGTTCGAAAGTCTGAAATAGCAGCGCTAGTGGTGTAGCAGATGTAAATAGCAGTTTCGCAACATGCAGAGATAATGAAATCAAGTCAAGACAGTAATGTTTTCTGTCACTCCCCCCCCCAAGATACAGAGCAAGCAGAATTTAAGGTAATGAGGAAGGAATAAGTGAGCAAAAAAACAACTCTGATGGAAAACCTTTTTCAGAAGATGTTATTAGAATATATACAGCTACTGCCCTAAGTCTTGGTGGTTCATCTTTTAAGGCTAATCTCAGGCTCACCGAGTGATGGTTGTAAGACTGGAACACAAAATACAAGGAAGAACGTTTTGACTGCGATTATAAATGAGATTACTAATTGCAATTAGTGCATTTTTATAGCATTTAATATTCAATCATTATGAATCCCTGCCAGAATGTGTGTGATTTATGACAGTGCTTCTAGCAGGAATGAAATTCCGACTAGCCTATTCACTTAAAAAAAAAAAAAAAAAGAAAAGAAAAGAAAAGAAAAAATGTTTTCCTGTAACCCTTCGGTTTAATAGTGCTGTAACTCTAGGATCAAGGTCCTGCATCTATAATTGTGTTTACTGGGTAAACATGGGCAGTGATGAATGAATACATCACTGTCATTGCAGAGGCCAAAACCACGGTTCAATTAGTACATGATTAAGTATGTTGCCCTAATCCGCACTATATTTATATATTTATACTTATAATTGAGTATCCTCATTGATGTTAGACATATTAGGCTTGAATGAAGAGGGAAACAGGATAACTTGATTTCGAAGATCTGTTATCTGCCAGCCAAAAAAAAAGGGGAGCAAGGTGATCTCGACGTCTGTTGCTCTGTCTGTTCTCTCGAGCCACAGCGCTGAATGATGCTGCACGTAATTTAGACAGAAGCACACCAAAATTAGGAGAGACATTAACGTGGGTATCAATAAATAAAGTACTAATTAAAAAAAAGGATCAGTGGTTTGGTGGCGTGCAGGGACAGAATACCAATGGCAGTATCATGCACTCCCATCTGCAGTCATGACGGCATGTGGCAGAGGGGCAGGGCTACTCGAGGCTCCACCAATCAGCTGCCTTGCCTCCGCTCTGTGACTGTGCAGTGAACCCAGTGCTGCTTCGTTGCCTGAGTGTGTGTGCGTTTGTGTGTGTGTGTGTGTGTGTGTGTGTGTGTATGAGTGTGTGTATGCCGCCAGGCTTTGAGACTTCACCATGATTAATAGCGGTAGGAGGTCTTCCCCTCCCTCTGTGCTGGAGAAAATGGAGGGGAGAAGGAGAATGAGGCAGAAATGGAGAAAACGATGCCTCAGAGAGAAAGAAGCCAGTTACGTACGCAAAGAGAGAGCGAAAGAGAGTGAGAAACAGAGAGAGAGAGAGAGAGAGAGAGAGAGAGAGAGAGAACAAGAGATGTTGGTTAAAGAAAGAACAGCTAGAGAGATACAGGAGAATATACAGATGTATGAGAGAAACACAAAGATAGAGCAAGTCTGAAAGGTGGAAGCAGACTTGGCAGGTGGAGAATAGATTAGTGAGACAGGTTTAAAAAAAGAAAAGAAGAAGAAAGCAGGTAGTGATTGTCCATCAGGTGGATTTAAGGAACTCATGGAGATGCTTGGTAATGAGCTCTGACCATCTCAGCACCTTATTCTCTCTCTCGCTCTCGTTCTCCCTTTTCACTCTCTCGCTCACATCACAGTCCAATCCCTGGAGGATAATAAAGACTGATGACACTGATGCTGTGCCATCCGGCTCCCCAGCCCTCAACTGCAGAGCCATTTGCGCCATCATTTATCGCTACCCCTCCAATCCCCCCTCCTTTTCCCTGCTCTAATTCTGCTTTAATAACCACCAGCCCCATTCATCACCTTATTGACATGCGTGACAGACAGTGCGGCATGCGCTAACTCCCTGCCCTTTACTCATGCACCGGCGGGGTCATCCAGAGGTCACAGAGTCAATAATCACATGGGTCACGCACTTCGAAGTCACTCACACCTGCATAGATATGTATGATGCGTTAGAAACGTCTAAACAAGCACTAACACAACAACATCAGCCTCGTCGCAAAGGTTAACACGTGAGTCCGAATGTCAAACATCGAAACCTAAAGATAGAGACGTGGAAAGAGCGGCGTAACCTCGTAGGTGTGCGTCACAACCGTACGTCATTGCTTACGATCTCCTCCTGTGACACGCAGACATTCGGTTGATGCTTTTGCTGTGAATTTTCATTGACTGTGTACTAATATCAGCTATAGCACAGCGCTGTTGAATATTCGATACGAATTGGTCATAGTGTGTTGATTCATTTTCTATAACAGACAGTGACTCGAATCGCAGGCCGATATGAAAGTGTTGCTGTTGCTATAGGAACAACTTGCTCCTAGAGACGGCATGGTAAATAATTGAACGCTTAGAATAAACAGATTACAAAAACGTGTTTTTATTTCACAAAGAAAAGAACTGATTTATTATTTATGGAGGGAGTCTCCAGTGCTAGTGGTTTGTAATGGTACATTTTCCCCTGCAGGGAATTCTTCTGGAGATGGAAGTCTATGCTTTCTGGTTTCCAGGTAAAACATTTTTGTCTTGAAGAGAAAAAAAAAAGAACGTCTGATGTGGTAATATCTGTTTACAGCTGATTATAAGTAATATCAGGAACTAACTTGTGTTGTGGAAAGTGTGTGAGACACGTTTTTGCCTTTCTTTCCCAAAAAGAGTCAAGAATGTCTTGTTGAAGAACCTCCATGTGAAATAACACAGCACTTTGCTTGACTACAACTCCATCATCCAAGGCCCAATTATTGCTCTGTAATGCATTTTAAGTCTCCTTTTCGCAAGCTTGAGACAGACAGGTTTTTTTCCTCATTCCTGTCCTGACAGTAACATTTATGTTCATTTCCTCTCTGTCATCTCATCAGGCATCTGGAGAGGCTGGATCCCCCTCTTGTTCTATTATTTCTCCATTGTGACAATCACACTAATGCAAATGGACATGCCAAGGGGACTGGGCTTTAGACAAACAAACAGAACGGACAGGAGGATGAAGTGACGCTCGGCCCGGTGGTCCCATGTGTTGGAAGCTCAAGGAAGCTTTGTCACAGGAGAGGCTGTGAGTAAGATTGTTACGCAGATGACCTAATCCACCACAATAAACGATTCTTCCTCTACACCCAGACGTGATCAAATCTTATTTTTTGGTATGTCATATTAAAAATATTTTTGCACTCTGAATTCTATAATCTATGAAATCAAACTTTTAAATTTAAAAAAAATGAAATGAAGCCGTTTGTATACGATTTTCAAATGTGATTTGGGGCTTTGAAAAGCACTTAATGCAATAGTGATGGGGCGAAAAATACATTTGAAAATCTTCTGTATTAAGCCTGTCTCATGGACAAGTGACAGCAATCACAAAATTAGAATATACTCTCTGTAATTTACTGCAACCTTTGAAAGCAAAAGAAGAAATCCTGCATTTTGTTTTATCTGGCCATTATTTTGACATCTACAACCAATATAAAGACTCGGCATTAGCAAATGCTACACTATTATGAACGTTAAGTAGTTTTCCATAAGGACATTCATGATACAGTGACTTGTAGGACAGAAGCGTCCAGCTAGATATTTGCTGTGCAAATTTATAGCTTCTGGATGGGAATGCTTTATCACAGAAGAGACACTTTATTACAGAGGCACCATGAATAGCCCTAAAATTATATTGCTCAGGGGTTTTCTTTGGCAATCAAGGCTTAAAAAAATGTTTGGCACCCAGAGGATCATCTCTAAAATTATACACTTATACAATATATGTCCAAATGTTTGTGGACATCTGACTGTCATACACATACTTTTTTTTTTTACTCTATCTGTCTGTAGCCTGCTGTAATATTAGGATTTTGCCTTCCCTGGATTTACACCATGTGCTCCAGCATGACTACTCTTTTGTACAAAGCAAAGTCCATGGCAACATGATTTGTCAATGTTGGTGCGGAAAACCTTGGCTTTCACAGAGCCCTGACCTCAACCCCACTGAACAACTTTGGAATGTTGACTGAGTGCCTGATGACACTAACGCTCTTGTGATTGAATGGGGAAATTGATACAGCGAAATTTCCTAAATCTGGCGAGGGAAAGCCTGCATAATAAGTCTTTATATTAAAACTGCATATGAATGCTCATGGTTTGGCAAAGCTTGTTGCAAAAATCAGGTGTCCAGATAGTTTTGGCAACATGGTAAAAGCTCTACCTTTGCTATCACGACAAAATCTTGTTTGAATTCAAGAAACAAAATGAACGAATTAAAGTGTAATCACATTATATCTATTTCAACATTGAAAAAATATGAACATTTCTGAGATTTTTTTTATTTGTTGTTTAATGAAATGACTTTTAGAAAGGAAAACGATAGGCTACATACCTAATGCTGTTTTACAGTAAGTGAAAACAGAAACCAAACTTGTTTCATGTTAACTGTAACTCGAAACAGTAATAAATATCTTCTCATGCGTTAAAAGAAAAATACAACTGTTTGGGATGTGGTGTTATGCGCTTTAAATCCTTACATACACTATCACGCACATCTAGGTGTATTATAATTAGGAAAAAAAATCATTATACTCTAGCAAACAAACAAGCTTTTACTGCACAGTACTTGTTGTACACACACCTGCACCTGCACAGATTTAGGCCACTTTGCTCTGTCAGTTATGAAGAAACGTGTGCATGTGTATTAGCTGAAGCAAGCTTAAAACCATTTTTTTTGTGTGTTTTTATTTGCTGCCATTTCCAAAAGTCATTTTATGGGTCTATTTCTGGTCCATGGGTCTCTCCTCAGTCAAGCAACATAGTCGCCTGGTCTTGTGTGACTGAAAATAACTGCTCTGGAGCATTGCCAAGGTGGCCGCCAAGTGGATGGGCTTTACTAGAAGTACTTTGTTCTCAACCCACTGACCTCTAATGGCTATTTCTGTTTCCTGCCTCGGGAGTCTTATGTCCTATTCTAATGGTGAAGGAGCTGGATCGGTGATGTTCTTCATTAAAAGCCAGGGTTGTACAGCATTGCTTTTACCACCCCACTGTAGACAATGAGCTTTGTATGATTGGTCTTTTAAAAATCAAGTCATACAGAATTGCATCCTGCGTTGTAAGCCGGAGCGTCACAGAAATCTAATACACACTCTTTCAGGTACTGGATTATTAGATTTTTTAAGCAATAATGATTCTGTAATATGCACTCTCTCTCTCTCTCTCTCTCTCTGTCTCTCTCTTTCTGTCTGTCTCCTTCCCTCTCTCTCTCTCTCTCTCTCTCTCTCTCTCCCTCTTTTGCTCACATACATACACATAACACACATACACTCCCCCAGGGCTTTGAGAGAGAGACTAGCTGCTGTTCCTGTAGACCTCCAGAGAGCATGGTGCTGTCCCTCCTCACCTCTCCGACAGAGGCAGACACTCCTACACCCGCCGAGGTCTTTAATCCGCCGCCCAAGTCCCATCGGCAAGGATCATTGAGCTAATTAATAACGTGGCACAGAGAGGGATGGGAGTCATTAAGAAGGCGCGGCTGCACTCTACTTCACTCCCTCCTCTTCTCTCTTTTCCTCCTACAGCCTGCACGAGGGTTTATGGGGAAGGTGGGGGCAAAGTCTGCAGACGCAGAGTTTTGCTTCAACACACAAGCCTCTAAGGCATAATTCAGTGAAAAAAAAAAACACACAACTCACAACACAAACAGGAGGCGCACATGCCCAGCGATCCAACCAAGACATGTACATGTATTAATGAAACAATAGTGATTTTTAAAATTTTCTTTAATGCATGTCCTTGTTAGCAGACCGGAAAACATCAGTATCACAATTAGGAGTACAAGTACACAAGGTCCTTGCAGGGGCATTAAAAGGTTTATTACTCTGCCACTGGCCTTGTTTTGAACACATTGACTTGACAATGCTAAGAGGACGCCTCAGTCATTTACAGACTTAAGACGCTTATTCACGATCAGCAAAGGTACAATTCATGAATGCTAATTATTACTGGGATGTTGCTGCAATACAGTAAAATAAACACGTGCTATTGTGTCTGCTTAGCATGACTTCAAAATATCACAAATCTCTTATTCCTGTTGCTACGCTGCGTGTTTGTATATTGTATATTGGGACCTGAAAATAGCACTTCCTCCATTGTAAACAGAAAGTCACATGTTTTCTATGTGCAGATCAGGAATCATGTAATTGCTTGGGAAAAAAGATAAACTGGGTTCAGAAAGACACGAAGGCTACTATTTTTTGTTTAGAGATATTTAATGTACAGTACATGCGGTATTACATACTCACAAAAAAATAAGTTTGTGTTTGAGACCATTCATATGTTTATTGCAAAAAAAATGTTTTTTAAAATGCTAAATAGTCTTGTTGTTGTTGCCAGTCAAGTTACCTTAGTAGTAATATCCAGTAGTAATGTTTGAAGATAGACCTTTAGATATAGTCATGGCATTTTTTTTATAATGCATGGATTTTTCCTTAATTAGTGAGAGAGAAAAGAGAGAACAAAGGGATGAGCACACTCGTAGTGGCTGTGCACACAATGGGATTTTCTGCAGGGACAAAAATATAAATGATCTCCAACAACACATGCTCACCTTTTCCCAGAGACATTCAATATCATATTCATGAGAAAGATTTTGTGAAGAATTCATGGAGATTTTGGTGCAAATGCTGGACTCAAAACTCCTGAATGCTGGACAAACCCTAAAGCTCAGCTGTAGGATTATCGGTTGTGATTTAAAGATCAGCGGACGGCGAACAGCATTTTGGGTAATGGAGGAAACCGTTTAAGTGAAAATAAAGCATCTTGTATGTGAAAGAGACAAGTCAAAATTTCATTCAATATTAAATTGTGGCTGTAACATGGATTTTTGAATATGCAAGTCGTTTTTCCTTTAAGCAGGTAAATCATCTGTGCCCATGGTCCTCCAAGACTGCAAACATTAAAAAACGCTTGACTCATTCAAGCACAAATTGCTTCTCTCACATTATTTATGCAGGAATATAGAAAAAACCAAGCCAAACATATGAGAAGACAGACAGAGAACGAAAAAAAAAAACCAGCCGTCTGAGAGGCAGATAGACAGACACCAAGACTGATAGCCATCAAAAGAAAAATTGAGTGAGATGAACGTATAAAGCGAGCAAGCACTTAGTGTAATAGGCAGCTCTTGCTAATGAAAGGAAACAAGAGCAGCAATTAGTAGTGTAAACAAAGCACTGTGAGAGGACAGGCCAGATCTGCTCTCTCTCCCCTGACAGCCGGGCTACTAACAGGCAGCAGTGAAACTAATTGGAATAACCAGGAACTGAGACAGAATCGATGAGAGCACGGGCAAGCTAGCAGGCAGATTATTCACCAGTCGGCACCAGAACCCTGGGGACCGGCACATCAGCAGCGAGGCTAAGGAGTGACGTGTGGCCAAAGCAATGAGAAAGACAGCAACTTCTGTGCTCAGATGTGTCAAACAAGCTGACACAGATACTCACAAAAACACATACCCAGATCTGGAATCAATTCTGATACTTTGTTACAGATGTGGATCTGGGTTCACACACACTCAACGAAAACTTGCACAGTTCTGAATCACGGCAACTGAGTAATGGTTAGACTTCCCCAGTGTGACCCAGAGATAATAATCCTACACTTACAACATCCTCATCCGGTCATAAAGACAGCCCGGGACAAGCTTTCAAAAAAATGAAAGCAGCATGAGTAGCGTTCTGAATAATATTACGTTCCCTAATTGATGTCCTCAGCACCAGGCTGTGGAGAAACCGGGATGTGATCCAATGCGAGGAGAAAATCGGATCGTTGTAATGGCTCAGGCATTTTCAGCCACACATGGAAATCGTTCTGTGTGGTTCTCTAAAACTGTACAAATGGTGTTCTCCTTCTGCAGCTAGTACGGGAAACAGGCAGCCTTTTTGCCCTCAACTTTCATTAATAGTGATGAGGAAATCATTAGCAAGTCTAGAGCAATTTCCATTAGCAGCTATAAGACACACACACACACACACACACACACACACACACACACAAGCTTCCTCTTACTCTCTGAATGCCAGTGCATTACTACCATCTCACTCATTGACAGAGCTGCCAGTCACTGCCCAGATGGATGCCTCTCTAGGGAGGACTCCTGATCCTCACATTGACTTATTTTGTTTTGCTGATCTAACCACCTCTGAACCCAGAGCTGAGGTGAAAGGGAGTGATAAGTTATCGTGCACTTGGTTTATTTCACATTAAGCCTAAATCTTGCGACATGACATGACATCAGGGTGTGGAATGCACAATATTTTGCAGGCTTGACATAGTGCAGAAACACACAGACAACGCAGTATGGTAAAGCTACCAATATAATGCGTGATACAATAACTAATAAAAATCTTAAACTAATAATGCCTTGTTTTTTTCCTGCTCACATAAAATTGCCTATTAGTACCCTCAATATACAAACAAGGATTGTGTTAACAGTAAACTTGCAATTTGAGTGACAGCCGAGGAGATTTATCTTTTTATTGGGTTCTGTGTGAAGCAGCCTACTCTAACACTAATAGTAAAAACTATTATAAAAATAATAGTAAATATAGTAAAAGGTAATAGTAGAAAACTGACTCAAGCTAGCTATTCAAATCCACATACTAGCACACCAAACAAGACATGAGCAGATCCTAGAATATCACTACTTTCAAAACTAGTGTTGTATCAAGAGGTTCGATTTTCACACTACAATTCTGTATCCTACATGGAATTCTTTAAAATATGAGTTTATTATAACTAACGTGAATAAGAAGATGCAGGATCGAGAGGAAAAATGCCTACAGTCTCTTGTTCCTTTGCATAAACCTATTAAGGAAGGGAGTTTATCTGAATAATAATGTTTAACAAAATAATCTTTTTTTCATGTAACAAGTGTAAGAAAATAGAGCTCCAGTACATAGTCAGTTTCACATTAATAATAATGGCTATCGGTATAAATATGTTGATACACTGCTCCTTTTGGGAACAGCCCTAATAATGGTGATTTGTTCACATTCCATTCAACTCACAAAGTGGGAATTTCTTGGTGGGAAAAGTGCAACAGAACGCCATTCATTGCTAGATTTCTAACTTGTAAAAATTCATGGTGCTTTTTATTATTATTTTTCAAGATAAATAACTGTTTTTAGGACAAGTATTATGAAGTTAAGAAAATGTTTGTGTTTATATGGGCCTACTGTTGGTCTGTTATAGACAATTAATAATTATTTACAGCGTAGGTACTTGTATAGTGAGGAAAAAAGCATGTCATGCTTTGGAAAATAAATACCAAGCAATAGCAAGAAACATAGTAAAACTTGAATAAACATAGCGATTTCTATCAATGGGAAATTTGTATCTGAAGAAAGAGATAAAAATCAATAAAGGGACACAGAATTGGCTTTGTGTAGAAATTCGGGATTTGGGATGTCGCATTTCACTAATCTTTACTAATTCCACAACACTGACGGTGATGTCGGATTAATGTCAGAACATACAGAGTTACACCTTTATCGCTAAACGCTCTACTTTTTAAGATATTAAAACGTGTAGTTGAGTCAGCGTTATAGATAATACAACCTGCCATGCTCGGCGAGAGAAAAAACCCAGCACGGGCTTGGTTAGCAAGCATAGCTGCTCGACATACGACAATATTGCTTTGTGATTCTCTAATAATGTACAGACCTTTCAGCTGTGCGTATCCATTTAATCCGAACATGGAATAATTGTTATTCGCTCTAGTTTGCAGTCTACACAGATGGGGAGATAAAACTGGGTTTCGGCTGCGGCAAGCCACTTTCATTTGTCATACTTTCCAGCTCTGAGCAGCAAATGCTTTGTTTTCAGAAGACGACCAAATATCAAGTCTGACTTTTTTTGTTTGGAATTCAGCTTTGTTTTGTTCTGCACTGTGGTGAGTTAATAGTTAAAAAATGAAACAAATGAACAGAGAAGCCAAACGAGACTGAGAAATGCAAAATGACTGGGACAATTAAGAGCATGGGAGTAAGTCTGAGAGACAGACAGACCCAGTGCAAGTCTGCAGTTAACAAAAAGCTTCATTTAGTAGAAGTTCCTGGCAACAGAAAGCCTGTCAAGCTGCACAGCCTCATTGGAAATGCATTTACCAACCACCTCATGCCAATGGAGGACATTTTGGGTTTTTTTTTTTTTTTTTTTGGAAACTGAAAGTTTATTGCTTGGATGAACTCCGAAAACAGAAAATGTGCCCTCGATGTGTTCCCTGTGCTTCCAGTCTCCCCAGTTCAGTACGCCTCAGAGTGTTCCAGGCCTTTGATCAGTAACCCTAACCAGAGTAACATTTGTATTGTACTAATGACTTCCTGTTGCTTGTCACATGCTGCTTTTTGGTTAGTTTCTGCTTCCTGGTGTGTGTGTGTGCCCCCCCATCTCCAGCTTTGAGCAGTTGAGTGAAAGAGGCTGGCTTTTTTTTGTCAGTCATGTTCACCCTCACTCTCGATGGTGTTAACAGTCACTAGATCTCACAGCGAACAGCTAATCAGGAACAGCTCAGAGGCACGTCAAGACACCTCGCTTTGAAGGACATGGAGAATGGTAGCAGGGCGTTAAGTGCTCCTCATTATCTTAAACACACTCTTTCATTTCGCCATGCACCATTCCCACTTTCATGATGAAAAAAAAAGAAGGAAATTGTTTGTTTAAGGCCACGTCCCTGTACAGGAGGATTTTAATCACAGACAATCATTAACAAAGCAGCTGCATGCTCAACTGAACCTTGCATTTGAATCGGAAAACATATATACTACATTTTATACATCAAATAATAACTTTTTTTTAATTGCACAAAAGTTAGAGGAGTTAATGAATCAAGTAAAGCAAATCATTTTGTTTTGTATAGCTTTCTCCAAATAAACAATTTAGGGTGAAGCTAATGTTCAAATGAAATGATGTCACTTAGCATATAAATAGATCAAAAAATAATTACATTAATAAATTTAATAATTCATATTAGTAGACACTTTTTCAAGATATCAGTATTTTGGACTACATTTCTCTTCATTTTTATTCAGCTAAAATCGTTCAGGGCTGACGGAGGTCCTGGGGACACTGTGTCCAGCCCGGGAACGCTGAGTCCTTTCTGGGGACTCTGAGTCCAGCTTGAACACAGTGAGTCCATCCTGGGAACACTGAATGTGAGACAAAGAGTGTGAGACAGGGATACAACTTAAATGGAATGCCCCACCTATACCAACAAACAAACACACGCACACTCACACATATTTAGGGTCACATATTTTATCTCCTGGTACTTTTTTTTAGGGTGAAAGGAAATAGAAAAACCTGGAGGAAACCCACATGTACAAAGGAGCATGTGAAAAATTTCACACACACACTAACCGAAGCTCAGGATCAATCCAGGGACCCTGGGAAGGCCACTTTCTATACTACTGATAGACCCTAAATTTCTATCTGCTAAATTATTAGTAAATGGAAGTTTTTTAAATATTTTTAAAAAATATTAAATAGTAGACAAACAAGTCGAACAAATCACTTTTATCAGCACAGTTTCCTCCAAATGAATCCATTACTGCAGTTCAAATCAGATCGGATTAGATTTCTGTGATCTCCTGACCAAGGCATTAAAGGTAACCGCTGCAAATACATATAGTATCATTATATTCAAATGTTTGTACTGTATTCTTACTAGAATTGATTTTTTATTACCCAAAAAAACCTTTGTTTGATAATAAAAAATTTGAGACCTAAATGTCAGATAAACAAATGAATCCCCCAAATATCTCTCACACCTCAAAACAGACCTTCTTCACAGAGCAACATGAGAATTATTGGACTATTTTCTTTCAAACGGCAATGAAAATTATTCCACAACCCACAGGCCTCATTATTCACGAGTAGAAATGGGACACCTGTTTTTTTCTAACAATAGTAGTTATCGTGAAACTACCTTAAAAATAATTGTAAAAAAAAAACGAAGCAAGGATTAATTTTTTTACTTTTGGCACCTGCTGTGCCATCAATCATCCCTTGAGCTTCCTGTGATCCTGCCACCTTCCTCTGAGGCTACGTCCTAAAATGCATCCTACCACCCTAAAAAGTGGCCCTGATCTGTTTGGGGACTACTTTACAAACCAATGTTTGGTTTTGGAATGTGGATGTGGTGTGTTTTGTGTACACAGCTCCACCTACTGGGTCTTGGGGACACAGCAAGTGAAAAATTCCTGACAGCTCATTATTTGGAATAGTAGAAAAGACACTTGGGTGCTTGTATAACCTTTGGAGACCCAAACTATAATTGTGTGCTTTGTAATTGCTGCACCATTTTCTGTTTATTAGCATCCGAGAACTATGGGAATTGATCGATGTATCCAAACAGAAAGAAGTTTGGAAGGGGCGATAAAAAAGTAATACCCAGCTGCCTTTATATGAGCGTCTCTACTAGGATTAATACCCAAAGTAGTTCGGAGAAAATGTGATCTTCTGATCTGCTGATATGAGGATTGTATCGTTTCATAAAGATAGGGAAGCACTATGTGACTTTGTGGACTGGAGAAAAAAAAAAGAAAAAAGAACAATACTTTTTACACATATGCACAGTCTGGAGTGGAAAACAATGGCAAGGTATTAAAAAAAAGGGTGTAAGGGAATCTTTGCTTTCTATCAAAGGAAGAAGGGGTACATTTAATCTTAAGTGGAGTGTGTTTAATGGCCTCCTGCGTTGGCACGTTGTGTGAAGCACCTTGCCGTGTTGATTCATCTGGAGGTAGAGTGGATCATCAAAGCATGAGGTGAAGGAGATTGGAGCTGTCGAACATCAAAAGCCATCTGACAGGCCGCTCATGCTTCTGTGGGACACTGATAACCCAATCCATCATATCTGTTTGCCAAGACAGAAGAAGATAAAGGAGAGGAAAAGAAAAAAAAACAAAGAAACAAAGTGGGTTCTGTAAGACATAATTAATAGTGAGTTGCATTTTTTTTTTCTTCGAAACTCCACCTGGTTTGAACGTGGTGGCCTGAGGTGCTTGGCAAGTCTGTTCAGAACCAAAACATGTGGATAACATTGCAGAAGAGCTTGCAGCGTTTTCCGTCTTTCTCTCTCTCAATCTCTCTCTCTCTTTCCTTTATTCAACCTTTTTTTCCCCTCCTAGTTTCCCAGTGTCACCGTTAAAGAAAAATCATTCATCAAATTTTGATATATGAAAAACGTCCCTTGTATAAATACAACATAATATAAAACAAAGCCAGCTACAGGACTCACAAATTGCTGTTGGATTTCCTTCCAGGATTTGCCCTGAATTATTACACCAAAGACAGTGTCAATATTTGAGCTTCAAATCTTTTCTGGAGAACTTGTTATAAAAGTATTTAATAAAAACAGTGATCTGGATCAGATATTGCCAACTGGTGCAAGGGCTTCTAGTAAAGATCAGTGATGTGATCAGAAAATAAAAACTTGATGGTTGGTCTGATCCGTGAGGAGAATTTTTATCCGGGAAATAAACAAGTCTGCATACGGGATGTTCTCTGGAATTAATCTAGCTCCAAATTAAATGTATAACAATGTATAATCTAAAAAAAGTAGATGAATTTGACATTGGTTCCAACAGAAAGAGTCTGATCTGGCCATGTGCTTCGAATGTATCATCTTTAATTAAGCAAATAGTTCAGATCTACAATCTACAAGTGCTGACATGTGAGATCTGATATTAAAAGCTAAAGCTCTAGTCAGACTTGGTAGAGGAAATGGAAGCGCAGATCTTGATAGGGAAAAGTTAATCTGATCTAAAGTCCGATCCGAGAGAAAAGATGGATCAGTGTATGGATGCTTGCCGAAAAAAAGTCAGGGATGCTCACACAGTCTTGAGCAGTTGCCATGGCAGCAGTATAACCCAGTATAACCCCCCTACCCCCCCACCCCCAAATAACCCCCCCTCCCTCGAGTGACCTGCCGCTGAACCGGGGCTCGAGGCAGAGGTCGATGCCTCAGAGCGAAAGAGTGACAGTGAGGGATGACACCGGCACAGAATGAGAAAGAGTCAGTCGCACCACACAGAGGGAAAGAAGTAAGAGAGCAGGGGTTAAAAAAAAAAAAATAACACGAGACAAGAGCAAATTTAATTACAATCAATGAAAGGGTCTTCACCAAAGTAAGAAAGAGGGAAAAAAGAGCAAAACAATGGACTGCAGCCTGTGTGGAATTAAAGCAAAATATAACTCTGAGTCGCATCTTACATGGCCAAATTAAAAAAGCTGTCTTGCCTGAGGCTGGTGAAGAAAAGATTACTCCCATGTGTCAATTGATGTCTGTACTTGATATTGATCATGTCACACACACACACATGCACACACACATACCCGCACACCCACTCATGTGATGTGTATGTATGTTTTTTTTGTGTGTGTGTGTGTGTGTGTGTGTGTGTGTGTGTGTGTGTGTGTGTGTGTGTGTGTGTGTGTGTGTGTGTGTGAAAGTTCTTGTCTGGCCCTGTTCAAATGTGTGTTTGTCGAGCGTAGATATGGACATAGAGGTCAACCTTTGAGGGTGACCTTTCAGGCTGCACTTTCAAGGGACAAAACAGATGAGTCAGCGTCATTCATGTAGCATTACACATGATCTTCTCACCTGAGAAATCATAGGAATGTAGTCAAATGTGACCGTAGCTTCTGCCGTGCTTATAAATAACAATATTAATATTAGCAACAAAAAAAAATGTGCAAGACATAAAGAAAAACAGACAATAAGACCAAAACCCAGGGTTTTTTTTTTTTTTTTTTTTTTACAAGATGGACTACCTACCATGTGCAAATCAGTTAGTTCTGACACATTTGGGCCTAATGGACACTCACGTGCTCAGGGACTTTAAAGCCAAAGATCCTGGTCCAGCTGGCTCCCTCTACTGGTACTAATTCTGTCTACTTCAGTCCTCCAACCCAAAAAAATCCAACAAAAAGCCCTTCTGTGCTCAGGAATTGCCATTGATAATGTAGACTTGAAAAGGATAAAGCAAACTAATGAATTAATAAATCTATTGGTTAAATAAATAAACGAACAATAATATATACATATGCAGCTTTATATTAATGCACATTTTCAAAAATATTATAGTTTTTACATTGGAACATGTACATAACTATTATATTATCATAAACAAATAGAAAAATGTTGTTTTCATAATTGTTATGGTTTTTTGTGAGAAAGTGAAAAAAAATTATACACATATAGATATATAATAAATATATAACTATATAATAATAACTAAAATATATATATTCTTTCTTACTTTATATTTTTAAAAAATTTGCATATAAACCTGGAGTCTGGCTGGAGGAGCTGCTTAATAGAATAGTAATCAATATTAATCTTCTAACCAATCAAGTGGGCGAGAGCACTAGGGGTGTAACCATCCAGCGATTTGGATCAATAGCTCGAATGAAATGAATCGATGCAACAATCATAAATCAATTACTAAGGATCATTAGCAAACAAAAAAAAAATGGTCAAACAACTAATGTGTAAAACATAATTCATATTTTTTTTTAACCGATTGCCAGATTAGGAGCAAAATCCATCACATTTTGATCATTTTGCAGCAGATTCCTTTGCATTGTGAAATATTGTATTGAATCCTTGTAAAGCAGAAGCGTATTAGATCATATATAACCGAGTCAGCTGTATTGTCAAAAATTGAATTATTGCCTTAGAAATGTAATTGTATCATATTGCTTGTATTGTATCACGTGCCATTAAATTGTATTACATTCAGTGGTATAAATAGTTGGCCTTTAGTATACTTTGAACTCTATCTAATCTATCCATCTATAGATTAAATAGTACTGAAATATTATAGCAGCTCAGAATTATCATCAAATTATTACTTTATAAATCAAAATTCAATCATAATCACATGGTATCATAGTGTTTGTTAACATATCATAATTCATTATTTGGTCTCGAATCACACCTTTGACATCAGATATGAAATTGCTGCCTTGACTCAAAATCAAAAGTTTCGTATGGTAGTAAATCCTATCGTATAGGATTCAGGGATATCATTAAGAATCATTGGCTTATAAAACAAAAACGTATTGTATCATATGGTATATTAATTAGTTGCGTATCTAAATGGTATCATATCAGATTCAGAAGTAATATCCGAATATCAGTTACCTTATACATCAAATTGTATTGAAATAGCTACTCGCCTCGGCTTTGAGAAACACGTGTACAACATTAAGTGCAACACTATTTGCTCCGTAATGAACATTTCCAAAACACCTGACAAGACGACTTTCATGTTCCAGTCAAGATGCCATGAGCCGCAGCAGCTGCAGAAGCACGTGTTTGATTCTGCAGCACGTGCTCTAGAGCCCCTCGCAACACCGCCACCGTTGTCGCATTCTTTTTCATTTGCTTGTTTTCCAGATACCGTGTCCTCTGCATCACCCCGGCCTCGCCTCGTTCTTCTCCTCTGGTCTCCCTACCCCTCCCTTCATCCTTCTTCTCGCTCTCCCGCCTGCAGCAGCATCCAAGCCCCTAACCGCATCAGGAGAGATGGCAGATTGGAAATACACAAGCTGTCCATCCATCATCAGAGAGGTGGGGGGAGCGGAAGGGAGGGGTGCATGGAGGGAAGATGGGGGCATGGAAAGAGAAAAGCAAAGTGGCATAAAGAAAGGTGAAGGCAAAGACAATCTCAGGGACAGACACAGGCACAAATCTCGAGAGAGAGGCAGCAAAAGATTACACAGGATATGAAGACAAAGTAATGTAGGAAGCAGCGAAGGTAAACTGCTATATGTGAGACGTTTAAGGAGTCAGACGTGCAGGTTCTTTCGGCAGCCACGTGAGCAGGGTCCTTCACCGGAGGTAGCTCTTTGCTCGTGGTTAGCAAACACAGACTCGGCACCAAACCGGATTAAGTTGTATTCATAAGCGAATAAAATAAACGGGGCCTTTATGAAGTCGTATATAGGAGAAACCGCAAAGCTGCAAAAGTTTACATTATGAGATAATTATGCTAAAACCATTAGCAGTTGTTGTTTTTTTTTCTGGTAATGTTGTTGTTCGGAAGAAGTAACACAATTACGAAACCAAAATCATCTGCAGGGAGCTGAATTAAAAGACCAAGAAGATAAATTAGCTTTCCATAACAGCGTATTTGCACATTATATGAGGTATAATAGATTACATTCAGGTAGCCTGCATATTTTCAGCAAAAGTGTGTTTTTATGCATCCCACACTTAACACTGTGGCATGACATGACTGGAAACATGGTCCCCATTATAACGAATTACACCAGTCTGTGTTTTTAAAATAAAATATTTTCCCTATCAGCTTAGCTCATATGGTTGGTTTTATATTCTAGCTTCAGGGTCATTTTTATGGACCAGATATGTGTCATCATGTAAGATCTTTTAAGCAAAGTTAATAGTTTTTCTTGATTCTTGATTCTGATGTTAATTCATTGTCTACCAGCAGCTGGTTGTATTTTGAATCATAGGTTTTTATTAACACACTACTTACTTCTTAATTAAGTCATGGTGATGTTGTGGCATGTATGTGCACATGAACTAATGCTAATAATAATCACTCCAAAAAAAATAATCTCTGATATGAAACTCATGAAACGTAATGCATTTTCAATTCTCCGACCAGCTGTGTCACGTTTTATCCGACGCATTTATTTATTCTGTTGATCCACATGTATTATTGGGGGGCTTTGAAAACCGAATTTTTCTAATACTAGGCACTTTTCTAATTCTAGACACTACGATGGACAATGAAGGCATTGAGAAAAGAGCCGGATACAAGGAGAAAAATTGGCGAGCCAATGATGACGACGTCACGGCAGTGAAGTCCAGCGCCAGAGTAAACAAACCTGCCTTTAAATGTTGCCAGAACACACTAACATACTGCAGGCCTAGAATCGCAGGCTGGCACGGTGTGTGTCGAGAGGGTCACGGCTGGCGTGGAAGCACCTGTGGTAAATTGTGGGCACATACGTCGAGAGGAGTCAGGGGAGAGTGTGCTGCGGCGATGGGCCATCTGATGGATGGAGTGGAGATGGAACAGGTGTGCTACTGTCTCTGTGGCTCTCTCACCGTCTGTGTTTTGCCCTCCATCACAATGTCCATTATGTTGTTTCTTTGCCTCTTTCTCTCTTTCCCTCTCTCTCTCTCTCTCTCTCTCTCTCTCTCTCTCTCTCGCTCTCACACACACACACACACACACACACACACACACACACACACAGATTCTCTAGCTCAGTCATTCAAGTTATTAAGCCTGATCTCCATGTACAGAATTGTTAAGCAGACGGGCCATAATAGGAACCACGCAGTGCGCTCTGGCATGCTAGCTCTGTCACAATCAGTCTGGGGGTCACACCTTGGTTGTGCTTCCCCTGTTTGTCTTCTTCACCTCCTCTTGTGCATCTTTTAATTTCTATCCCTATCTGCTTTAATTAGGAAGAGGCATCACAGGTAACAGGAGCACTCGTTCAGAATCAAGCCGCTTAAATCTTTTTGCACACACGTCAGGCTTTTCTGCATACATCTGGCACATTTTCGGCTACATCTGCATGCCATCTTCTTCATATCCCACCCACTTCATTTGTTTGTAGCTGGTCCATCTTTCTTTCTCTCTCTCTCTCTCTCTCTCTTTCATCCTCTCTTCCTCTTCCTTTTATCTCAGATCTCCCTTTCTAATTCCCCTCCTGTGCTTCACTCTCTGCCTTGCTTTCGTTCTCCCTTGTTTGCCTGCTCTTACTCGTTTGCTCTCTCTCTCTCTCTCTCTCTCTCTCTCTCTCTCTCTCTCTCTCTCTCGTGTTGATGAATCACCTTCCCCTCCCGTTGAACTCGACTGATAATCCAGGGGAAGCAATAAAGGCGCATCGATCAGCGTCGCCGACAGCCCCACAAGCCAAAGCACAGAGGCAACATGGAAACAACAAGCTGACGCTCTTGGCTGTGCATGAACGCGTACATGTGTGCGTCTTGTATGTGCTAATATGTACCGACAGCGTTCCTAGTTGTACGTGTTTCCGAAATGCACGTGCGTATAAATAAATATTACAAGGATGCCAGGCTGTAAGTCTCTAAATGAAAACTCGATTACATTTCCTGGCCTCGACCCTGTGGAATCTTCAGTATTAGCGGTTTGTGCATGTGTGTGTGTGTGTGTGTGTGTGTGTGTGTGTGTGTGTGCGCGCACTCACATACGCAGAATATGTGGGTTCAGCACAAGCGTAGATCATAAATCAGTCGCATTCTTTTGGCCTATAAAAGGAGGAAGAAGGCGGAAAAAAAAGGCACATGGCTGAGAGCATAGGCAGCGTCTGGTGCAAATAAAAGCTTGGAAATCACAACAAGATGTTTGAGGACACATATAGCAAAAATAATATTTAAATATTAGATCAATATTTAACTAGCAAACAGAACCCCAGCCGAGTCGGGAAGCCGGGCCAGTCAGCGATTTTCAAATAAAATTCTGGAGAGGCCTGAATCTTTTTTTCATGCATACATAGAAAATGAAGAACAAGCTGCTTTAACCAAACTAGATGAATGTTTACTCAGTCGCCTTAAAAGTAATATAAAGATTATGCCGTATAAAAAGTTATTGGACAAAGAAGCTCACAGCACTGCTGAGGAGCCGGGACATCCAGAGATAATGTAGATAATCTCATTCTGAGCCCTTCGAGGCTCGGAATGTGAAGACAAGGGGCCTTGAATTTGATTTTCGCATTGACACAGTGTCAAAGGAGTGACCGCGGTTGGGTGGTCACATGAGACCGTTTCAGAGGGTTATGAACTGGTATGAATGCTGCTGCTCTGTAGAGAGATGAAGTCACCGTCACAATACCATCATGACATATAGCTACTAAAGGAGTATTTGATTTTATTAGATATCAAACATAGGGCTACTAATATGGGATTATTATGAAAAGGAAAACAGAATGGTGAGGCTTTAAAGAAAGATGGTTGATTGTTGTTTTTCTTAAATTTCTTGCATTATAAGGAATCAGTCTATTTTGGTTGCGGTGAATTATTGCTAATGTTTTTGGACTGCCCATATTTAGATTATCACTTTCAAAAAGATGATGATATTTTCGTTGGACTGAGTCAATCAAAACTACACATACAATTGCTGCACATTTGTGTCATTGTCAAAGCTGGGAAATCAGAACCCACAATTTTATATATATATATATATATATATATATATATATATATATATATATATATATATATATATATATATATATATATATATATAAAATATATATCTATTTTTCTGGAAGGTTATTTGCTTGATAGGCATCTTAGAACTGCTGAATGGTCAACTATATAAATATCTACTATATGGACTGTATTGGGACACTGGCTTATCCAGTTATATGTGTTTTTCCCAAAACTGTTGCCACAAACTTAGAGGCATAGAGGTATAGGATGTCTTGGGATGAAGTAGAATTAAATTTACCCTCATTCAAACTCAAAGACCTAAACGTATTTCAGGATCACAATGCTCCTGTGCACAAAGTCAGTTTCATGAAGTCTACATGGTTTGGAGTGGAAGATCTCCTGCTATAAAGCGCTAACCTCAACCCTATTAAACACCTCTGGGATGAATTGGAACATTGTCAGTACCCCAGACGTCCTCACCTCACCTACATCAGTACTTAACTTTACTAACACCCTGGTGGTTGAATGAGCACAAATCTCTACAAGCACAACACAAAGTCTAATGGAACATCTTCCCAAAAGAGTGGAGGTCATTATAAGAGCAAATTTGGACTAAATGTGGAATGGGATGTTTAAAAAGCACAGTCTTATGGTCAGACGTCCACCAACTTTTATCCATATAGTGTATATGATTGACAGTTTTCCTTCTAAACCCTGATCATTTACTGATGAGGAATATTTGCACACAGAAAAAAAAATCACCAAAGTGTAAACATTATTTTCAGTAAAATCTCAATAAACATGCCAGTTTCAGAATAACCATTTTGATCATTGTTGCATTTTTTTTTCACTTTGTATGTTACTTTTACTGTCACACATTATAGTTATTCCTTACTACTCTTCTCTTTATTATTACTTATTTATTCTTTCTTCATACTCTTTCTTCATACTCTCCCCAAAATACATTACTGTATGCACTATGCATCATGATATGAAAGGCCAATAAATACAGGGTTGCAGAAAAAACTCCACTGAGAATTTTTAAGTGAGAATAAATTCATCACCCAACAATTAAAGTGCACCAACTTGGGTATTTCCCTCCCATCTTTATTTCCTTCTCTCTTGTGATGCGCAGTGGAAGTGCACATACGGCGTGCCTCCATTCTGCTGCTAATGTACTGGCAAAGGCAGACTCCATTAGGCCCTGCATGCACCAAACACATTTATGGCCCTTTCTCATTTCCTCCTTTTCATTGGGCCATGATACATCAAGACTGCTCACAGTGGCCTGGAACTGAACTTCAGCCTTGCATGTTGAGGCCTAGGCGCCACCTAGTGACCAGTCAGAGAATGGCATATGTGTATGTGGACATTATACAGCAGATGCAGGTGATAATGAAAGGGGCTTCAAGGCACCCATCTTGGATAGTACTCTTGAATCTCAAAAACAGATTTCTCACACAAATCTAAAAAAAAAAAAAATTATTGAGTATTTCCAATATGATGGTATGTGTCACATTCCAAGTACACCCTCTTTGTCTGAGGCAAAGCAAGCTTCAATTAGGTTTGTCCTACAGCTAATTCCTGTGTGCATGTGAACCTTTGTGTGCATACATGTCTGTGTGTGTGTGATATTGTGTATGTCGGTGCATCAAAGTTATCATTCTGTATGCATGCTGGCACAGGTCAGTGTGGTTATGCATGTGCAGGCAGCAGCAGTGGAGGACGTTGACAAATCACAAGAGCTGGCGCAATTGCAGGGTGTTGCATCCCACTGTCACCGGGTTCATCTGTCACGGTGCCGGCTGTCCCTGCGAGGCAGTGCGCCCCTCTCCGCCTTCTGATGACACAAAGACCTCACACTCCACACCTAGTCTTGCATCATCGCTCTACGCTCACTGGCAAAAAAAAATGTGTGTGTGTGTTGTGAGACAAGGCATGGAGCTGTCAAAGTTCTCCTCTGACAAACACTGCCCCCTGCCGCTCCTCACTTGAACTGATATGTGAGGCATGGCCACTGACCACCCATAATGGAGGCAGTCTGCCACAATAATGGCTGACCACATCTAGGTATTTGGTTCTTGTCTACTCACCCGGTCCATCACTTTCATCCCAGAGTTTTATATAAAGAACTTGACAGCTGGAGAAATAGACATAACCAAATGTTGCCACCAAACAACCATTCCCTCGATCAACCAGCTCTGAAGTTGGTGGTCAACAGCCTACACCAAATGGTACCTGGTGGAACGTTTTACAGCAATGGGGGTTGGGAGAAGTAGACTCTTGGATTAGCCTGGATAATAATTATATGTCCTTAGGATCCTATTTGCGTTTGCACTTACATACCTGCAGCATCTACTGATTGTGTTACAAAATCTATGTAGCCACATCGAGTCTATTAAGGCATATTTTATGGTATTTTATGATTTGAAGTATTTCATATAATGAATTTCAATGTGTACAATCATATTTTTGCTATTTATTGTTCCCATTGGGTTTTTATTTCATCATGAAATTTCCACCAACAGAGGAACATTAGGGCCAATCTGACTAATACTAATATACTAAACTGTTTTTGAGTTTTGATGGTTTGTTATAATGATCATATGATAGGGTTTATGCCCCCCAATCCCAATCCCTCCCCACACACACCATCAGTGCCAGACCCTTGACTGGACCGCACATGCTTTATGACGGGGCAATTCAATCGCAGCTGCTCTCCGAGTCATCTCAGGAATGAAGCTCTTAGAATCAAGTGCAATAAAGCAGACACCAGGAGAAGGAGGGGAGAAGAATAGTGTAGGTGGAGGGAGGGGGTGGCAAAAACATGTCTGGACAGCTACTTAAGAGCGAAACAAGGGCGAGGGTCAATGTTCTGCTAGACCCAAACAGTGAAGCTAACGATGGTACACAAAGACAGGAATAAACAAATGTAAGCAAAACACAGACGCTGCTTAGGGCAAACAGGCCTCAGGTCACACAGGCCTTACACTTTAAGTCTCTAACAGGAGCAAAGTGTCGATGTTCTCTCCGTTTTCTCATGTCCCTCTGCCTTATTCTGTCCTCTTTCACACGCAACCTTTTCCCCTCTCTCTCTGGCTTGGGCTTTGTTGAGTCTGGTGTGCAGGGCCCCAGGAACTCGTCCAAAAAAGAGAGAGAGACAGGCTGTTATTTACATCCTTGCCCCCCTCTAGAATGCTTTATGACCCAGAGCAGCAAGCAGTGTGACAAAGAGAGCGCTTGTTGAAGTAAAAAGTCAGAGAGACAAGAGTAGGCAGAGAATACCAAAATCAGAAAGAGAGAAAAAAGAAAGAGTGATAGAAAGAAAGAAAACAGGAATTACAGAAAAAGAGAGGGGGCTTACTAACACACGTGCATGCACACACACACACACACACACACACACACACACACACACACACACAGTGCCATAAATCAGCTTGTGTGTATGACCCCAGAACTTTAGTACCAACTACAGTAGGACAGATGGAATGTTTAATAAAATTAAACATTATTAAAGAAACAATAAACTCATTTTAGGCAGCTAGCATGTATGATATGAGCATTAGCATTAGATATACATTCACATATTTGTTCATTGTACTTACACGTAAAAAGAAAATGCTTCATGTTGCATAACGTATAGCACACATCAAATCTAAGACTAGATTTACCTGAAAGACTAAAACTTAATTAATAGGGCATCTCTCTTTATCTCAATCACAAAATCCTTCCAGTGCACTGGAACATTCTCTCTATAAAAACTCCACAATGCTCCCTGACAACCAATCCTTTACAGGAAATGATGTCATATGTTCCTAAAAAGTAGACATAGAGTAGCTGGATGTATGTTGTTGTGGCTCTGATTACCATATTTTTTTTATCCTGTATTTTTGTTCGTTTGTGTTTACATTTGAGTGGTTAATCGTGTTTCGGAAATTCCACCAAGTAGCCTAGGGGCTAAGTTGCTAGCACATTTATGTCTCCTAAGACTGAAATATTTCACTATTATATTTTATAGTATAATATTAGATGTTTAATCCAGCCCATTTGCATTCCATAGGCATTGGCAAATGCTACAAATGTAAGTGGTGACATTTTACACCTCGACTACATAGTCATGGACCAGAAAGGAAGTGTCCCAGTGTGCAGTGTGCCGCTGTTTAACGGTATGCTCAGAATTAGTCTGGAGATTCTCCTCTGGCCACGCTGATCAACAAGGTGTTTCCTTTCACAGAACTGCTACTTTCTGGATGTTTTATGTGCTACTCTGTGTAAACCCGTGATGCTCTGTAAGAATATCCCATGAGACCAAATTCTAAAAACAGGCTGCCGAGTCAACCGCACTTTAATAATTTCATATATTTGGACAATTGCAGAATGAAAATAAGAAGTTCATAATAACATTAGGGTATATAGGACGACTGCAGAATATTCTTGGGAATTAACTTAATGAATGAAATAAACACTGGGTTACTCTCCATAAATCTTTTTTTTTTTAAGTCAAAGAGGAGTATAAGGAATTACTCGCCTCTTTAGCTTGCCGTTCAACAAGCTCCAAAAATCAATCCCAGTGCAGGAAGTCGTAAGGTAACGTATCGTATTGAATCATATCCGAGCACACGCCAAAAGGCCCTCTCCCAATTCGACTTCCTGAGCACTCGGGGAAAAAAGAATAGAGGGAGGCTCGTAAACGCCCACAGGTATAAAATCAACACTGTTCACAGCGCCGGTCCCCTCCGGACCAAGCAAAGTGCTCCAGCAGGGTTTACTGTTTCAATGACCCATTTACAATGTGTTCGGACATCCTACTCGCCGTCTCATATCCATTCATCACCCGAGCTGCTCTATTCAAATGGCGCTCGGCAGGTGCTGCTTGGCCGAGGCCGAGGAAACATTCGCTACATTCTTGAGCATCAGTTCTTTTTTTTATTATTATATTTTATCATCAAGTATTCATGGAACATTCCTCATAATCCTGCAGGCTGCACCGGATCAGCTTGCAGCACCACAAGGCTGACTTACAACGTGTTATGATTTCGCCCAGCATGCTATAAAGCAGCAATAACATTTTAATGTGACAATAATGTGTATATTTAATACAGTGGTAAGAACACTTTGCGAGGCATATATTTCAGGCAAATGACCATATTAAAATAACGCAATAATGGTGACAATGTGAGCGGGTCAACTGCATGGGCCTTGTCGATGCTGGTGGCCTTGTGGGCTTAGTCCCCCCCCCCCCCCAACAGCCAATCGTAAACTTTCGTTTGAGAATAACATTCAGCCAAACACAGCCAATTCCATGTGTATATACACACACACACCAGCATGTTCTGATTTACACCACCTCACTCCAACACCTAAACACCCGACAGGGCTCTCATAAATAAGACCAGCTTGCGTCTCCGGCGTAATTTACACCTGCGCTATCTCTTAAACTAACATGTAACAGGTCTCGCACTATATTTCATCACCAGGGCCTGAGCCCGAGCCCTGGAAAGATGAACGAGTGGGACGGCTGTTGAGCATGCATGTCAAGGCTGAGAAAGAGGGGACATGGATGGACTTCAAAAGCTTGACAGCGGGCAAGTTTCAGAAGGGGGAAAAGTCTCCATAAAGATCCACAGAAGGCTTATCTTACGTTGGTCTGGCAGAGCCCTCGGGCCTGAGCCATGGCCACAGCCCGCATCAGTGAAACATCAAGGCTTCGTGTCTCCTACCATAAATCCTCCAGGGCTCATTGCTTTTTCTCTCTCATTCTCAAAAACACATTTTTGTCCCATAACTGTGATTTATTTGGGGCCATCGAAAGTACCAGCTAATCCAATCCTGAGAACAAGGATACTCGCTCCGGTCGAGAAGGTGAAGTGCCAAAATAGCTCCAAGCTCTAGATTTAAGGAGTGTCTGGGTATGAGCTTATGTGTGACTTTAAACAAAAGTATTCAGACCTTGATAAACAGCAAAAAAACAAAATGGCACCTATGATAGTGCAAAAAAATTTACAGGAAAATACATCAAATTCATCAAGCAGGTGACTCTATGGTGTATGGGCTAATAAATTGAGAGCAAACTCCCTCTCGTGGTCAAACGTAAGATGACAGATTATTGACAATGCAGCATATAATAAAAAGCAGCATTTCATATTCAACAGATGCACAAGGTTTTGGGATTTCGGCATCTTGCTTCTGAATATTTGAATGCAATATAAAAGTGAAATGCACTCACAACCTTTAAACACTGCACTATATAAACTCGCTCATATATCAATTGCACATCATTCCCAGTATTATTGCAACGACAGAGTTTTCTCCTCAATCTATATAACATGGGTTACTTTAATGCTAGACAATGTTGTCTCAGTCTAAGTTTATCAGATCCTGATAGATCACCACGCTACAGACATTTAATTTAGGATGGATCCTTGTTAAGGCTGGAGATTTCCTAAACAGGGCATAACAAGTCTGTGTGTTTAAACTGGAGCTCCACTTCTTTGGCAATATCCTGCCAAAATGATCTAAATCCTACACATGCAAACACACACACACACACACATAAATATATATATATATATAAAGTGTGCATACATCACCTGGTATGGGGATACTACTACTACTACTTCTACTACTCCAACTAATAATAGTAATAATAATAAG
>NC_139592.1:20876686-20921686 GCF_946808225.1 Silurus aristotelis
CTAACAGCACGGAAAACAAGAGGAGAGAGCTGAGCTTTCTGGAAAACAAAAACTCAAACCAATCTCACTATAAAGTAAATTAGTCTCTGTAATACTATTCAGGAAGTTCTTTGTGAACATGAAAGTGTGAGTAAATAAGGCTGTGAAAGGGAAATTTGCGAGAGTAAAACCAAATTCGTTGTAAAGGAATGTTTATTATAGACTTTAGAAACCAGCCGTGGCTCGATCCCCCATGAGGCTCTGATCTGAGACCGGAAGTGTCTGTTATGAGCAGAATTAATGCGCTTCTCAGCCACGAGTCGGGAAACTCTAGAAGATTTTCAACACGGGAACGGGGCGCCGAAAAGTCGACATCATAAATTTAGGACCTTGTGCTGACCAAAACAAAGCCAGGAATATGCAGTGTTTTTTTTCTTTCTTTTTTTTTTTGCTTGGGGTTGAGAAACAGAAAACAATATGTGTGTGTATGTCATTAGCAAAAGGCACTGGTCAAATCCATAACCTACTATAAATCATCGAACCTTCATCGAAAAACATTTTACTAGGATTTCCTGCCTATATTTATAGAGCCTCGACCGTGGATGCCATCACACGCTGGTGGTTATCTCAACCCAATCTATTTAGCCTTAATGTAATTTCCTATAATGAGCCACATCGTGTGTATCATCACAAGGTCATCACGTCATTTTAAAGCGTCTGAGTAAGCTTCGAAATACACACATTGCACGATTCCAGTTGTCATGCTCTATATAGAATTCATTTTCTCTTTTTTTCACACACACACACACACACACACACACACACACACACACACACACACACACACACACACACACACACACACACTCTCTTAACCTCCCATCTACAAATCTAATTTAGCTCCTATAGTCCAAAACTGGAATTAGAAATCATCAAGTGATGGCGCAGGATTGCTTGTTAATTAAAATGTAGATCTAGACTATCATTAGATGTCTCAGCAAGTTACAAGAGTTAGAAGTAAAAAGACATTTTTAGGCTCAGCCAGCCAGACACTCTGAACAATAATATATCATTGAAAGGATCTATGCATATACATACACACTGTTTGTGACGTCCTATCAGTTCCTTTTAAAGCTGAAACCTTTAAGACGTACGCTTGCAATTTAGCGCTCAGCATTTTGATAATTACACCAACCTTGAGGCAAATACGCTGAATATTTCTACACGGATGCCCTTTGCTGCGAAACGTTGTAAATTATACAGAGGAAGCCGTTCAGCGGTATGCCCTGAGCTCGTTTTCGAAACAGCCCATGAATCAGTGGACAGGGCATTACACACTGACACATTTTCTACACATTCATTCTTTCATCATTCCATTGTCCATGGAGAGAGCACGGGTGTGGGATCAGAATCATGAGTAAGAAATATGACGAAAGCAGGATTATATCACACACTATTCTTTAAACAGAGCACACTTAGTCCAGGCTCAGCCTACCTATCTGGTTTTGTGCAGTACCTGGCCCCCTCTATAGTGCTCTTTTCCATTATTTACACCCTGAACCATGGGTAATACCATTCATACATTACACACACATGGTTCAGCCTATCAAACAGTGCTTGGGCCCCATCTATAACATCCCTGTTGTAGAATTTAATGGCTAGGTACTATCACTGAAGCAGTACTTTCTCTCAGTCTTTCTCTCAAACAAACTGTATTATATAAGATACGGAGGGTAAGTGCGCCATTGTTTTACTTGCTGAACAATAGGTATGTAAAATTACCAAAGTAATGCTCACACACTTTTATTTAAGTCAGGGGCCTTCAATCTCATTCACCAATGACCATCTGTGTGGCGGTAGGTTTTCATTACAAACCAAGCAGGACTCAATTTCACTAGTTTCATCGTCTCATATCATTCTCCAATCAACAATAAAGTGTGCCTCCAATCTATCTGGAATTAAACCCTGCAGCCACATCAGCCCTTTGGGGATAAGATTGAAGACCTCTGACTTAAACAATAGTACCTTCCTGTGCAATGGGTTACCCTATCAAACTCGCTTTGCTACAAGTGCTTGGGCCCCTCTAGGACGACGGTCTTGCAGCATTTCCTGAACCGTGGGTCAGAAATATTGCTGAAGTGCAGAAAACACACAAATGCAATAATATTTATGCTACAAAACCTGCTGAAACATTCATTCATAGCTCAGGTGACCAGGAACATTTGTGCTACTAATGTTTTAGGCACTCAACAATCTCCACTATGTTATTTAAGTTACATTGCCTTGCTATATATTTGATCTTGACTCAGGCTATCAAACAGGCTGTGCTAGCGGTGTTTGGGCCCCTGTCTGACGTCCCCCATTGCAGCAGTTGCACCCCGAACCGTATCGGCTCACGCACGGCAAGCATTAGCATTTGCATTTTATTGGAGCCGTGGAGATTTAGAGTGCTTGATACATCAGCTTCGAGCAGACAGAATTAGTTAACAATGCATTATCTGCCTTTTATGACTGCCATAACTCTCCTGCTCCCTCGGCCGCAGGAGGAGAAGGAGGGCTAGCAGGGAGGGGCTTGTGGGAGCACCAGGGCTTTTGTCTCAATGCTTTGCTGCACTTTGAACACGGCCTGCACCCAAATTACAGAGGTGCTGCACCATTGTGCACGGATCGAGGAAACAAGACTGAGGTGCAACATCATCCAGTAGGAGCAACACAAATGGGCGACATTGTACTTCCAAGAGAATGAGTACCGCATCAGATAGCAAAATTCTTTTAATGGTAAAAAAAGAAAAGTTTCACTCAAGGTCAAAAAGCAGAAAATATATTAGTCAAGGGATCTGGCAAAAACGACAGGGGGTTTCTCACTTCAGTAAACAGTGAGGAACCAAAGCACTGTGGAGAGACTGTGTATGTGTAGAAATAAAGCTGCAGTGTTAATGCGGCCCTCTGCAGCAGCCCTTTCCCTGGACCCGTGCCCCCACCGCCACAGCTGCTTGCCAGCCCCCTCGACACTCATCCATTTGGCTAATGCGCAGTGGCACCGAAGCCCAGCAAAGCCCAAAGGAGCTCATTTGGTCGAAAGGTTGCAGAGACAAACTGTTTCCTTGTGCGTCTCTGCTTTGAGTTTGTCCTCGCATTTGAAGCAACGCTCAAACACCTACTAATCCGGGCTCCCTTTTTTAACGGTTTGGATTTGTAGTGGAGATCCAACTAATTTGCAGAAAAACTATACTTTAAATCAAAACATTCTGTCTTGCTTTATGCTGTTGTGTGAGGTTATTAAGGCTGCAGTGGGTAAACACATACACACTGAAAGTGATCTCGTTTTTCATGCTCACCATGCAGGCACAATTCCTAGTAGTTTTCTTAATTAAAAACATGTAATCATCTGTGCAAAATCTTTTTCGCTGGATTTGTACCGTAGTCATGTGGTGCAGATAAATGCTTCGATACCTACATTACTGCAAAATGTGCATTCCTTACTTTGCTTACGAATATATATTTTTGGTTTTTAGTCAAGCAGGGATATTTGGTCTTTATAAACAGACACAGTCTCTCACACTCTCCACTTTGCCTGAATGGCTGTTTTTCTTTCCAAACTCCGAGTCGGGTTGCTCTCCACCCTTTTTTTCTCCCTCTCTCTCTCTTTCTCCAGATCCAGCCTGTCTGAAAGCCTCTCCTCCAGGTGGAGACGTCGGTGTGTCCAGAGAGGCCCAGCTTGCCATAAAGCATGCTGCCTCACACTCCCTCTGCTCCCCACGGCCGCAAAATTTACTGGTGACCTTTGCATTCCATTTGGAACGATCCAAACACCCCCCCCCCCAACCCCCCAACCCCCACTTTGGAAAATTCCACTGCCACTGAGGTAGGCAGGAAAGCAACCATCTATGCAAAGGAGCTGGAGGGGAAAAAATAGGGGGGACTGAAAGATTGCTTGTCTTTTATTGCTCTGAGCTGTGCAGAGGTGAGATGAGCAACAGGCCTCCAAAACACCCGTCAGGCTGATAGAGTTGTCCGGTATTTGAACATTTTTTATCAGAAACCTGTGCTGTCATAGTTCTTTTTGATATTTTAGGGATCATTGTTTTTTGCTTGGATTTAAAATATAATCAGAAGCATTATGATTACATTAATCTAAATCTAATACTTGACTTGATTCAACAAATTCACAAATAAATAAAATAATGAATTAAAAAAAGAATCCAAGGAAATAAATGTAAAAAAAAAAAAAAAAAAAAAAAAAAAAAAAAACCCACATTGAATAAATGTTTATTCGACAAAGAATAAATTAAATAGAATATTAGAAATAAAATAAATATATAAATAGTAGTTTAGCCCGAAGTAAACGATGAAAGCAGCTCGGCCTGTCGTCACAGCAATCAGTCTTATTTATAATTTCTTTATTTTGATTTGACAGTTTTGACTGAATGTCCGCAGCAACATTCTACACTTACAAACACAGCTGTGAGAAAGAGAGTTCACATGTAAGCAGTGTGTGGGCTAATTTATAAAACGCTCTCCAAGAATATCAAGAATAGCCACCATAAGGAATATATTAAAGACAAAATGTCAAATGTTGTACTACTAAGTCATGGTGTATAGATACTGCCTGTGTATACATGTGCGTGTGAGCAGAACGTGTGTAAAACAACTCCAAGAAATGTGTCCATGGAGGAAAACGAAAAAAAAAAAAAAGAAAAAAGAAAAACTTCTCAAACATCTTTTTGGTCCTTGCATGTACATAATCAAAGTGGTGTTTCTTTTTTTTTTTTTTTTTGTCTTTTTGTTGCTCAGTGTTCTTTCTTTTATAGAAAAATTTAAAGTTTTCTACACCGATAGAAGTAATCAATAAAACAAAACAAATAACATCCAACACTTGTTTGATATGGGCTGCATTGAAACTTGTATACAAGACCGTAGCCGAATAGCACCATCTGCTGGAAAAGTTCATGAACCATAAACCTGTGTTCATAAACCAAACAAACAAAGAAATATTTCACCTGTATCCATGCAAACACAGTTTGTTATAGTCTGTCTTTAAACTATTAAATCAAAAACACCTCGGTTTGTGGTTTTGAAAAGGAAAAAACTATTAAATTCGTGTGGAAAACTAGGTTTACTACAATTTGATACAAGACATTTAAAAAAATTTCTAGGTAAAAGACATCAAAATTGTATTCTGAAAAAACACATGATGGATAAAATGGAAGTGGACTTTGAAAACATGAGACATTCTTTTCTATCTGGGATTTAAAGTATACACACAAAAATGGTCATTACAGTATCTCGAAGCGTAGCAGTCCATCGCACATCTGATGAAGCCTCTTCGCTTTTTCACCTACTCCGGAGAGGAAAAACGAAAAATCTTAAAACCTTTCGATTCTTCTCATCGGACTAAATTCATTCAATGAAATACTGGTTGGCTTTCATTAAGAATCAGTAGCTCTGTCGGGTCAATGAAAGTCAAAGGAAGTTTATTGGGTTAAATTTATTTGTCCAGTGGCTCTACAAAACACAGAATTTCACACCTGAGCTCATAACCCGGTTAGGGACAGGATTCAGCTTCGATTGACTTCCTGTTTAAAACTTTGAAGGAGAATTGAAATGGTGGGGATGGAAGTGGCAAACAGTAACATGGTCACAGCCTATGTTAGGGGGCCTTTATTGACTTTATCCACAAAAGTGTTTGCTCTGAATGCTGGGAACACCTTAGAGGCTATAAGGTGTGACTTCTAAACTGGTTGGAAGAAAAGTATGTAACCCCAACGGCCTGTTATGATTAAAACTGGTGGCTCCAAGATAAAACAAAGGCTCAGCAGATGGCCACAAGGTGGAGCACTTCAGTATGTACATCACAGGTGCATAGCCTCACGAGAGCAAAGAAAGAAAGAAAAAAGGTGTGTGTGTTGGGGGGTGGTTTGGGTTGTTGTTAACAGTAATAACAATGGCAATAACAGAAATGATGATTGTCCCCATACGTCGGTCTGAGCGCAAGCAGTTGCGACAAACACATCGTTTAAAAACCTGGGCATGTGCAGTTCGTGTCGATTTCTAGCTAAGAATTAATTGGGAATAAATTTGTTTTTTTTGTTTTTGTTTTTTTAAATGGATGCAATACTTCATACGGTTCCAGATTTGCGGTTCCAGTCAAGGTAGTCCTATGCATTCTCAGGATATTCACTGAGTGAGGGGGAAAAAATAATAATAATAAAAATATTGATATGAGGAATACACCAGAATCAAAGATGGATTCATTAGAAAGAATTAAAAAGATTTAAAAATAAAAACAAAAAAATTACGGGGTGACTAATCCAGCACTGCAGATAAGGAACAACATTTTTTGATAAAACACTTTCAAAAATATCAGCCGTCTCAATACATTTCACCAACTGCTGTATGAAACCTAAACTATCGAGTCAACACACACAGAGGAGGGAAAAAAAACATCATTCGCATACAAACACAAACTATGAAAAAAAAAAGAGTGAGAGAAAAAGTGTGGTTCTGCAAGAATAACAGGGTGTTTAAAAAAAAAAAAAAAAAAAAAAAAAACTCTGTGTGACTCCATCAGTCTAACATCTTCCATTCCCCAAGCTCTTGGCATAGTTCTCAATAACTCGCTCATCCCTCAATACTCGAGACAGTGTTTGACAGAGTTGCCGTTTAGATGGGAGATGAAAGGGGACTAAAAGAAGGAGGGATGTGACCTCTGATGCCCGGAGGCCAGTGGTGGTAGTAGTAAAATGGTCCGGAACGAAGGACGGATTGTGAGTGCACTCGCGTCTGTCTCTAGGAGGGGGGGACGGGACTGCACGCTTACACAGCCACAGCACCCTTTTCCTTCTTCTCGCCGTCCTCGTGCCAAGTGAGACGCTCCTCGTAGAACGCGATGACGATCTGAGGACACTTGTGATTGGCCTCCTTTGCGAGCACGAGGTCCGCCTCGTCCGAGTCTTTCCTGTGGAGACCGAGAGAGATGAAATGGACTATAAATAAGTGTTACGGCTGCTTTAAAAAAAAATTTTTTTATTTATTTATATATAAAGAAAATGCTGATGATGTGTGTCTGGAGTTTTAATTGACACACCGTGGTTCTGCATACGGGGGATGGGGGGAGCTATGGTGCGAGCCAAAAAATGAATAATGCAGGTTTAGATCTCGTTTTTCATTTTTCAGGAAATTCATTACCCTGCCTGCAGTTTATAACCGTGATATGATTTACCCAGGAGTCTGAAAGACATTCAGCAGGTCATTCAATTTACTGGATGCAGTTTTGCATGTCTCATTAAAAGTCAGTCGAGGAGCTTTTTATTTTATTTTTTTTTAGATTTATTTATTTTTTTTTTTTTTTTTTTTTTTTTTTAACCAAAAGTGAAAATAAAGAGCTTATCTTGAAGTTTACTCCACTGGAAATGTGTCTTGTCCCAGCTTGTATAGAGACAGAAAGGAAATGTCTCATGTCATGGCAGTAGGGCAGTGTGGCATTACAACAGAAGGCATTCGGCAAATACAAGCTTGCTGCCTTGTGAGGAAACATGAAATATTAAAAAGTTGTTTGTTTTTGTTTTTGGAGATCTAAGGAATTTAACCGACGAATGGGTTTCAGAGGGGAGGTGTGTAGCTTTGTGGTTAAAGCGTTGGACTTAGGATCCGAAGTTTGTGAGTTCAAATCCCAGTCACACCAAGCAGCCACCCGTAACCCCATAGCTGCTCAGTTGTTTAAACAAGATAAATGCAAGTCGGTCAATGGCATCTGTTAAATGTACGTTTCATCTTAAGCCTGGACACGATGTCAGTGTGTGAAGGCTGAGTAGCAGGAGTTGGAATATTGAAATCATACACAAATAATGATACTCCGACAACTTGATTGAAAACTGGTGAGAAAGCAAATTTGTAAGTACACATTTTACTGCGATCGCAATTGACAAATAAAAAAAATAAGTTGAATTTAACATTATACCAAATCCGGCTCATAATTTTTTTATTTATTTTAGGGGAAACTGGGTCACGGCACCATGAAAGCCAGTGAGGTTATATGCAAATATTTCATGAAGTCGGATCCAAGCATTTCAATGTGTGCAACATAGTCAGAAATTGCTGTTTTATTATTTTCATCAGAAGGGAAAACAAAAAAAGACTGTCCGACCGATCAAGAGTTCACATGACCACAATGTGTGTGTAAGCTGTGATTACGTGGAAGTATTGCAAACATTTTATTAAATTGACCAGTACGTCAATAACAGTTCTGATACCTCCTAGAAAACATGTCCTGTAGTCTCTCTAAACTGACGAAAAGGTGCAAAACACAATCTTTACGCAAAGATTATTAATATGACTTGGCGAATAAATAAAGAGTTAATCAATATTAACCAATTTAAAAGTAACCTGGGAATATTTGCACTAATATTTTTTAAAGATAGTAAAAGTTAGATTTTTACAGTGTACACTTGGTCAATTTAAAAAAAATTTCAATTAAAAAAAAGACACTCTGGTGATAATACCATTACCCACCCACCCACCCACCCCCCCCTTCAAATCTAAGGTGAATACACCACCATGTGCATTTCAGAAAAGTTTCACACTCCGCCTTGAAGTAATTCTCACCTATAAATAACGAGTGCGAAGACACGAAGCCTGAATGATGAACGGTTTAAAGAAACTGCACCAAAGCAGCACAATAAGAGGTAAATTGGTGACCTATTTGGCTCAACAAAAGGTGATAATGTGCTGCCTAAGAGCTGCTAAGGAAACAGCGGCTCTGAAATTGTCATGCGATGGTTCTGTAGGTGTGCTGCATATTCTACATGAAACTGTCTGCCACTCACCACTTCATTAAGAACATAAGATCCCCACATGAGTCAGTGGCACCGATGATCTTCTCTGGCTCCAGGCCTCTCTCGAAACCTCTGGCAACCAGGATCTCATCCTAAACAGAATGACGAATTAATTAGAGGATTTTTTTTTTTTTTTTTTTTTTTTTTAATAGAAACAGGACTGATGCATTTCCTTTCAGAGCTCTACGTTTCCTTCCATGACTGCTGCCCTTGATGTACCAATCGGAAAGATCTCCACAATCTGCACTATAAAATTAGCTAAGATCACACTTCTTTCCCAAACAGCAATATGAATACAGCTAAATAAAAAATAATAATAACTAATCGTCCTCTCACATCTTTTTTCCGCTTCTGCTTGCTGCCACCCTCCTCTTCTTCGTCAGAGTTTCTCCTCTTGCTGCCAGTCTCTTTGGCGCGAGCGGGAGATGAGCTGGATGTTTTGGTCCCGCTGCTCGGAGTGCTCGTACCGCTGCCGCCCTTTTTGTATGTCTTCATGAACTCGGAAATGAGGTCTGGACAGTCGAGATTTTTCTCTGGTTCCCAGGTGTTGTGTTTACTAGGAATATCAGAGAGCACAAATACGTTTATATGTTGGAAAATAACAATAAACCATGTAAACATTCTGACAGGGAACATACATGAAGACTTACTCTGTAAAACCTTTCCATTTAAGAAAGTACTCGACTCTGCCCTTTACAACCCTCCTGTCCAGGACCTTCTCCACCACGTATTCTTCTTCATCTGAGGACGCAGACTCGTCGTCTTCGCGGTTCTGGTTCTTCTTTCCCATGACTGCTTCAAATGCCTTTTGAGAGATTGAGCAAGGAAGGGAAAGGATCCCCCTGCAATAAGAAAGCAATGTATTAAAAAAAGGAAAAGCTTCAGTGCATATGGGCTTTGACAACGAAAATCTGTATACACCAAATCTGATTAGAAGATTTCTGTAAAAAGTCATGTGTCAGTTCTATATATCCTGTAGTAATATTTTATTTTTTAATACAGTACAAGAAACCAGTGCAAAATTTTTTTTCCGAAAACATCATGATATAAAGCAATCGGCTTCATTTCACCACCCTGTTTTCATAACAATGGCCCGAGACAAGGCTGTTCAGCTCGTCACTGAAAAACCATTAACGTGCAGCTCGACAGGATTCAGAAACCAGTCTCGCTTAAGTACCTTGTGAAGCGATCAAATGATCAAACACACTCATCATACAACCAACCTGATTAATGTCTCTTAATGGAAAGTCAGATTTCAAAGCAGATCGAACTTAAGACTATATAATTATGTCAAGATTAAAGTGTGCCACAACACTCTTTTCTGAAATATAACAATGGGGTTTAAATAAATGTAAAAAAAGAATAAATATAAATATAAACACAGTCAGCTGCCGACCTACAAACACTGCGACTTTTTAGAGATATGAACACGGTCACGGCCACCAAAAAAAAAAAAAAAAAAAAACCAAAGAAAATAAAAATATATTCAGGAAAACTTTTGGAATCCGCGTGCGCAATTTAGATTTGACAACGCTGCAAAAAGAGGGAGAAGAAAAAGAACTCCTTTGCAAACATGCATTGTGTCAACAAGACACTTAAGTCTCACTCATTAATACACACACACACACACACACACACACACACACACACACACACACACACACACACACACACTGTGTAATTTAAATGCTTTTAATAATTGAGTCTCGCTTTTGTCATGTTGCTTACCCATTATTTTCTCAACATTTTCTTAGCATTATTTAACCTAATCTGCCATTCCTTTGCCCTATGTGCAAAGAAAAATCCAACTTGCAATTAAGGGCCAATCACAAGCAGCTTTCTATTCGCTTCATTTCAAGTCAAATCAAATTTTATTTGACACACACGTACATACAGTGAAACGCTTTTTATGATGGTTCGGCATTAGGGAATAGGATGGGGAAGGGGCAGATAAATAAAGCATAAAACTATATAAAATATATAAAAGTTATGTGCCCTATTTGTGCCCTATGTATATAACAAACTAAAGCACCCACCCTTGTGAACTCGGGAATGCTGTAGAATGACGTTTGGGTTGTGTTTCAATCCGATTCAAAATTGTGTGTAAAAAAGGGTGACCGTTTCACTAAACACGCCCGTGTCTGGGAACGTGTGCTGCCATCAGCAAGCTCATGCTTTTCAGCTTAATAAGCGACAAACATGTTCATTTCAAATCAGACAAAGCCATGGTATACTAAACTAACAAATCCTATAGTCACTGTCATCCTCCAGCTGAAGTTTCTTCCGTAAGCAGATAAAGATGATGGGGGGGGCGAGACACCCCAGCGGGATAAGGATAGTCGGAGTTCATGAGGCATCATATCTTTCAGCTTACCTGTGGTCCTGTTTCAAAGCAAGCCAAATGGGTCCGGTGTTGTTACTGCCGTTTTAACCTGGGACACACGTCACCCCTGAAAAAGAAGAGTTACAAGAGAATTCGGACATGTTATTGGAGCTGAACATCTCTGAGCTGAACATCTCACTTTGCAAACAATGTTCAGTATGATAGTTGTTCTGTTTGTGAGTGTGTGTGTGTGTGTGTGTGTGTATGCACAGTTACAATGGCCTGTTTTCACTAATTTAACCCTTTATTATTATTATTATTATTTTGCAAACAAAAGTATAGTGGAACATCAGGAACCTTTTTCTTCCTAAACAGCATCATGCCAGTGAGCTAATGCTTCACCCTAATAAAACACCAGGATTTCCAACTGTACCACAAAGCATCATGACAACTAAATGGATCACACTTGGATGAATTATGATGTATAATTATTAAAAGGATTTTTAAAAAACTTTTTTAATAAGAAACACTCTGTGGGAATTTCTCACAAGGAGCTCCCAAGAAATGTATTTCCAGATCTTTAAGCCTATTTGAAGACAGTACAAGATGTCAAAATGGCAAACATCTAATAATAATATATTATATATTAATATTTAGCACATAACTCGAAAAATTCACTCAAAGAAAACAAGACTTTCCAGCATGAAAAAGTCAAGTGGGCCTCAGGGAGTCAATTGAGTGACCACTTGGGATTCAGACTCCATTTATCGCAATGTATAACTTATGTATTTCACCAAAAACATATTTTGGATAACTTTTTACCGCACAAATGTAAAAAAAAAAAAAAAAAAAAAAAAAAGAGAGAAATGGGTTAGTCCCTTAACAAGTGCGGCTAGTTCTTTAGGCTAAGCATGGCCATGCTAGCGCCATCACAGAAACCGCCATCATTTCAATGGCGTTTCAAGCAAGTGAGGATTATAAACTTATAAAAAAAAAGAAGTGTGTACTTTTTATTTCATAAAGTGTCTGACTGGACATTGTTAATCCCACTGCGATAATGTTATGAAAAAAAGGCGACATGTGAAGAAGCATAGAGGACATGAGATATGCTAGATATGCCGTTAGCTAGTTCTGCACTGCCTGTGAACTAGCATGCAATAGAAGGAAAAAACTAATAAACAGGAATTGATTTCATAATTGTTGGTGATCAACACACATGTATAGAATATTATTATTAAAGCTGCTGGAATGCATTAATCGCGGTGTGATAATGGGGCACTGATTGGACTCTGGAGTTATCAAGTGTCTACAGTGCATGCATGGGTTTATTATACAGGCGCCAAGAATCTCGCAGCTTGAATGCAATAATCAGATTTGTTGATAAAAACACGCAGGGGTCTTCCTGATCGCGGTGTTATATATCACACTAAGTTTTAAGAGGATAACGCGGCTTCCAAACGCACGAATAAAAACGCCGCCGCACGCATAAGACGCGCCGAGTCCGCCATATGATGCATTGCATGCAAAATGCGTAATTGTTCGATTTGGTTAGAAAATTAACTCACACAGAGGTCCTTCTTCGGTGCGCTCAAAGGCAACAAGCACTCCACACGCGTCCCTACACACTCATACACACATATACACACATACACACAGTACAGGCCACAGCGCGCCAAAAACACACAATGGTAGACAAGGCATGTGGGCTGAATTCCAAATCACACATTGTGTACTACACTAGTGCACTACTTAGGACGCAAAATAACGGCTTCTTACTATGTATGTAGTGGCCTATATTTACTATAAGGAGCAGATTGGGATGTTTCCCTCTGTCCCTGTAACAAATCTTTTACATTATTTAGATCCGTCCAGACATTTAAAAGACATTATAATGATTTTAAAAACACAATATAATGGGAGATTAAGTGATAAAAGATACTGGTTAGCAGGAATCATATTGTGCTCCATATTGAGATTGTGTTATTTTATTATAGCAACCTTTTTTACAGCATAAAACGTGCTCATTATTATTAGTTATTATAGGTATTATTATCGACACAATTTTCGCAATGCTTTAATAATGCACACGCGCACCCTGAGGTTTTCTTTATTTCAGTACATCTTTATTCAATATTAAGCCTTGACGGATGCACGTTGGAAGGAGTAAAGTTTGGTTGCACACGCTGCCTGTTTCCAAACCCTATACTCCTTTGTTTGAATGACTTGTATATTGACAAATCATGTGGCAAAGATATTTGACGTCACGTTTGAGCGCGAAGCATGACCTAATCGCTGGCTGCAGAAGGCGGGGCTTATACTCTTCATTTAATGTTCTGTGGCGGTTCCATTTTCACTGGTTAGTGTGTTGTGCAGAGCGCCATGTCGAAAGAGGTAAGTTTAAGGCACAAATCCTAGACGAAAATTTGCATTTTTAATAGAAGATTCAGTTTTCTATAAGTCTTATTTAATTTTTAACGCGTTCACAATTTAATTCTGTTATGTGGGATGCTCTTTACGTATTTCGCTAGACGCCAGCGGGGCCGCCATCTTGTTTTATTTCGCTAGGCCGCATGGGGGCTAGCAGACTAGCCGAGCGAACATATCATTTTTAAGCGATTTGGATTCGTATTTTACTGCTGTAGAAGTAAAAATTTGGAAAGTTTTTAATGTTTGAATGTTTTCTTTGTGTAATAATTTGTGGTTAACAAGCTTAATATTGGCGCTGGGGTTCAACATGGCGGATGTGTTGTTTGACCGAGCAGGTCATATATACTGTTAACCCTCGAGTGGGCCTTTAAATGTCCGTTGAGATGCAAATGTTTGTTGTTTTGTATAAATAATTTAACGTGCTACGGTTTTCTCAATTCAGGGTCAGCCCAGAGAACCAGAGCAGCTTCGGAAGCTGTTCATTGGAGGCCTGAGCTTCGAGACAACAGACGAGAGCCTGCGCTCTTACTTTGAGCAATGGGGCGCGTTAACCGACTGTGTGGTGAGGGATTTATTCTGACTTGTTCATGTCCAAAGCTTTCATATGTATTGCTTGATTATGATCATAGTTTGTTTTAATATCATTATGATCGTCTGTCTTTATTTTCTTTAAGGTTATGAGAGACCCGAGCTCCAAGCGCTCCAGAGGGTTCGGTTTTGTGACGTACTCCAGCGTGGAGGAAGTGGATGAAGCCATGGGGGCGCGTCCCCACAAAGTCGACGGCCGCCTCGTAGAACCCAAGCGGGCCGTGTCCAGAGAGGCGAGTGCCCACGTTAAAACTCTCCTTATGTAACCAAAGTCATTGGAAAACCGTGGTCTGATTTGTAAACATGTCTGCTTTCGTCTTTTAGGATTCAAGCAAGCCTTTCGCACACACCACTGTGAAAAAGATCTTTGTGGGCGGCATTAAGGAAGATACGGAGGAGAGCCATCTACGGGACTACTTTGAGGAATTCGGAAAGATCGAAGCAGTTGAAATAATGATCGATCACAAGACTGGGAACAAAAGAGGCTTCGCCTTTGTTACGTTCGACGACCACGATGCCGTGGATCGCATCGTTAGTAAGTGGTTTATTTTTTCCCTCATTGCTGGAAAGACATTTTGGGCTGTGGTGATATTGTGGCTTAATTGGTTTTGCTTTTTTTTTGTGTAATAGTTCAAAAATACCATACAATAAATGGTCACAATTCAGAAGTGAGAAAGGCAGTGTCCAAACAAGAGATGCAGAATTCATCAATGAATATGAGGGGTAAGAAATCTCCATTTGACAATTATGTACTCAAGAAATTTGTTCTTTATTTACATGAACCAAATTTTCTCTTTGTCTAGGACGTGGAGGTGGAAACTATGGTCGATATGGCAACAATGACTTTGGAGGAGGAGGCAGAGATGGCTTCAGAGACGGTTTCAGAGATGGTTTCAGAGGTAGCTGTTAGAACCTTTCATGTTCTGGCTAACTTATGGTGTGATTTTATAGCTGGCTAAATTAACACACTGCAGTCATATTACTGGGGGGGGATTAGCAGTATCAACAAACTTGAGCAATAAGGTATGCAAAAAATACTTAAAGCAGCAAACTTGAGTTTAAAAAAACTGGGTATTTCTAACAAGTCCTGTGGTATTTACTTACTGCCAGTTAAAGTACAGAGAAACTGGTGTATGATGAGTGCTATATTCTAATGGTGTTTTCCTTGTTTAAACAGGTGGTAGAGGATATGGAGATGGCTACAACAATGGCTTTGGAGGAGATGGTACATGGCGATTTATTTTGATTACAGTTGTCCATCGCCTAATAAACAATCAAGAAGAATGGTCTGACTGACTTTCTCGATTATACAGGTGGCTATGGTGGTGGCGGCTCTGGCTATGGAGGCAACCGTGGGGGTGGTGGATACGGTGGCGGCGGCGGACAAGGTTATGGAAACGGCGGTGGAGGATATGGTGGGGGAGGTTACAGTGGTGGTGGCGGCAATGGTTATGACAACTATAACAGCGGTAATGAAAACTTTGAGTTAGCATGTTTATTGCTTGTGGTAATGGTGTTGGTGTAATTTTAAAAATTATTTTTTTGTACACAGGTAACTTCGGTGGTGGTGGTGGTGGTAGCAGCGGTGGTGGTGGCGGCAACTACAATGATTTTGGAAGCTACAACAGCCAGCAGTCAAGCTTTGGCCCAGTCAAAGGAAATTTTGGCGGTGGCGGTGGCAGAAATGGTGGCCCATATGGTGGTGAGTATTGCACCAAACCGTGTCTATGAATTCTTAGCAATTTCATCAATAACCTAAACACTATCTCTGCCTCAGGTGGATATGGTGGTAGCTCAGGAGGAGGTGGAGGTTATGGCGGAGGATCCGGTGGAGGCTATGGCGGAAACTCTGGAGGCAGACGATATTAAGTTCTTTTTAAGGTTTGTATCAATAGTTCTCCCCTTCCCTCCCCCCTCTCCCCCTCTTTAATTCTATGGTCTAAACTAGTTGGTTTTAAAGCACAATAAACCCTGTTTTTATTAAATCTAAGGGGCAGTGTTTAGCTTAATGTTGTTGTTCATATTCAACAGGACTCAGTACTTAGGAGAGGAGACAGGAGAGCGAGAGAGCTGACAGGGCAGCGGCAGGTTTACTCCATAGATCTGCTCAGCCATTCAGAAGAGATGTACAATAGTGCTGTCACAAGCGGGACTGTTTTTGTCAATGGCTGTCATGTTGAGTTTTTTTTTTTATATATATATTTTTATTTTCTTTATTGGATGCATTCCACTAGGTTTTGTAGAAGTACTTTATTCCGCTATTCTAATTATGTATAACTCTAAGAAATCAAGTTGAAATAAAGCGACTTCCAGTTTTTAAAAAAAACAAAGTAAAGGTGTTCTCTTTCAGTCACTGGGATTGTTGGGTGGGGGATCAGTGGGTATAATGGCTGTGTCTTTGTGCAGCCCAGACTGTCAAAAGAATTGCAGACAATTTCTCTGAAAAACATCTATAGAACAAATGTCGTCCTGCTGGTTAGAATGGCTAAGACAAAGTGGGTTAGTTTGTATCACTGCCAAGACTAGCCAAGGAAGCAAGCTGAGAGAGGAGTAGGAAGACCTTCACCATGAGAAGAATCAGGGAGCGTTTGAGTACAGGTCGTCTCTGAAAGACTAGGAGACAGAATGGCTTTATTGCCACCAGTAGGTAAGAACAGACTTCTCCATTCCCACTGGACACAACTCATTTTATTCATTGTAGATGCAGTACAGTATTATAAACCTTCCTGTTCGAACTGGTACAAACCTTTTTTCTTTTTATATACTTGTTTTAATAAATAACCGAGAAGAGCATGTGCAAGGCCTCTGTTGACTGGCTGAATTGAGTCTTTTCTATTTTTTCCCCCTTAGGAATTTGTATGACACACATGATCCAGAATGGAGATATTTGCCTGTTTATCTGCAGGCAGTTTAAAGGTAATAATGGTTTACTTATTGCACCACCTTTTTTCTGAGTTATAAATGATGCCCTGTTTTATTTGTTGCAGGACTCAGACGTTTGGATTTGATGGAATTTTTTTACAAGATGTTTTTACTGCTTAATAAAGCTTTTATTGTTTTGTACCACTGTCTTGTTGCGCTTCTTTTTCTCAAGTATGTTTTATGGGTTGCTTAGTAGTTACCTTAAACTAGTGGATGGACTTCAGGCTGTGTTTGCATGGAATACACTAAATTCCTCCATATTTGCAAATTAGCTATGATTGCTCTTCTGTTTTTCATTAATTGGAGTTGAAAGTCTCAAATGTTAAACACCTCACCTCAGTAGTTTATTTATATAAAAAAAAAAGTAAATAAAAGCTTAAGCAAAAATTGATTTATAGTATGAACTTGCTTTCTATCAGCATCATTTTGGTCATTTATGCATTTTCAACTCGCTCAACTAGTTGAGAGCAAGTGGTGAATTTTGAAGGGTTGCTTGGTAATTGGTGGTAATTGTGCTCCTGAATAGATGCCAAGTTAATTAGCACTATTACTCTTTAGCTGCTTGGCTAAACAATTTTTTTATTTAAGAAAGCAAAAATAAAAAATACATTTACAGAGTTTAGTGAACCTGTGCTGTCGTCATGTGAACGTTGCAGAAGCCTCCAATGGAGCTGTATTTTAATTTCTATTAAGTAATTTGGTTGTCTTTTTAATATTGTAGAAATCCATTTTTTTTCAGCTTTTAGTGGTGGTCTGTCAGGGCCAAAAGCGCCTTTTCTAGAGGGCTGAACTTTTAATCACTGACTTACATTTTAATATTTCTTTTGTTTAGAAATGTGTTAAATTATTCCCAATCTCTTCTCGATTGTGGTGTTTCGCTTCGGTGTCTGTTTCTATCCAATCAGATGTTCCCTGAGTTGAAGGTATCTGCTATGAGGCCTTCAGAAATCATCGCCACAGGTGCCTGTAGTATAAAATACATGACAAAGCTATTCTTTTAACCAATTAAATTTTGATTTGGTGGCTCCTAGGCCATCTAGAAAATTTATATCTTCTGCATTTTCATGTCCTTTCATTGAATGGTTAGAGAACACAAGCTCTGGTATGTTCAAGACACTCGCATAGCTTTTTTTTTTTTTATATATTCCACAATTTGTCAGATATATTTACAAGAACATTTGCAAGACGCATTTTTGAAGAAAAGCTGGAATTTGTGTGGAATGTCTGCTGAAACGGTTCAAACAAGTGGTTAAGCTTTTTCAAAAACTACTTTTTTTTTTGAGAATTTGCACAAAAACCCATTTTGCATTAAAATCCCAAAGAAGCTGTAATGCAACAAAATGTCTTGGGTATATATTGAGGCTTCTGCTAGAGATGTATGCAGATGTTGCAGCTGTGGCTGCAGTGAAATGTTGAACCCAATGTTTATTGGGTTTCTTGTAGTGGCGCATTTATTTTCACTGCATGAGATACCTGTCTGATGCAGTGCTCGGTTATACTGCGTTTTTAAATAATTTTGATGGTTTCTATGGCTGTGGCTGTATCGTTAAGATGGTAATAAGAAATGCACTAATTCAAGTAGGACACCACTAAAGGCCTACTATAAAATGTACAGCCTGTCATTCTCTATTAACCTTATTTATACTCATGCACTATAACGCAACATATTTGAAGAAAAATTTGCTATTATTTTTAAATATTATAATGTATATAACTTGTTTTGTAAATAAGTCCTGTTACTGCAGGACCATGAATAAAAATTGGGTGAGATGTGATTGCGTAATACACGACGCACTAGTAAATAACTTGATTGACAGGAGTATAAACCAATCAGATGTTAGAAAAGATATCAAGAGCCAATCGTAGCACAGAGAAGGCGGAGCCCTGAGTGCCTGATTTAAAGCACAGTCGCACGCCATTTTTTAACGGTTTCGGCCGCTGGTGTGTTCCGTCGAGCTAATAAAATAATACCCGCAGTATGCCGAAAGAGGTAAATATTAAAAATTCAACAAACTATTATTAATTTTTTGCTGACTATACTCTCATAGCAGCCGTGGTTTATATATTAAATTTTGCTTTGTGTAGTGCTGCTGATTATGCGCGTAGCCTAGTGTTCAGTATACGGCCATCTTGTGTTTTGTTTTTTTAGGCCGCAGAAACACAAGCGGTATTATTTAAGTAGTTGAGGTATTTTATTTTTTAGATATATATAAATATATATATTATATTATCTTGAAACTGTAGATATAAACTGTAGATTATGTGGAAAGTGCGAATATTCTGGCGTATAGGTTGCAATGTAATGGTTGAATGGTCTTTTGTTAGCTCACGCTGGCGTCTAAAACCATCATGGCCGCCATGTTGTTTCGCCTCCCCGTGTCTCCGTGCGTCTTTATGGCTTCCTGTTTGTGATTTTAATTGATTTAGTTATAGTTATAAATAGTCAATTTTTAAATGTTTTAACAGGAACAGCCCCGAGAACCGGAGCAGCTTCGAAAGCTGTTCATTGGAGGCCTGAGCTTCGAGACGACAGACGAGAGCCTGCGCTCTTACTTCGAGCAATGGGGCGCGTTAACCGACTGTGTGGTGAGTGATTTACATTCATTACATTTATTTATTATAGTTTCCAGTTGTGCTCATGAATAATTTTATGCTATTGATTTGTCAACATTCTCATTGTCTTCGTTTTCTTTAAGGTTATGAGAGACCCGAGCTCCAAGCGTTCCAGAGGTTTCGGTTTTGTCACGTACTCCAGCGTGGATGAAGTCGATGCCGCCATGAAGGCGCGTCCCCACAAAGTCGACGGCCGCCTCGTAGAACCCAAACGCGCCGTGTCCAGAGAGGCGAGTGCCCACGTTAAAACGGTCCTTGCATAACCAAAGGCATTAGAAAACAGTGGCGTGATTGCAACAATGTCGTCTTGTGTGTTTCAGGATTCCAACAAGCCTTTCGCACACACCACGGTGAAAAAGATCTTTGTGGGCGGCATTAAGGAAGATACGGAGGAGAGCCACCTACGGGACTACTTTGAGGAATTCGGAAAGATCGAAGCAGTTGAAATAATGATCGATCACAAGACTGGGAACAAAAGGGGCTTCGCGTTTGTTACGTTCGACGACCATGATGCCGTGGATCGCATCGTTAGTAAGTGTCTCCGGTATCTGCTGGTTTGATTGGAGCAGCTGAGACTTTGATTAAACGTGCTGTTTTCTTTACCTCTCTAGTTCAAAAGTACCACACAATAAACGGCCATAATTCAGAAGTGAGAAAGGCCCTCTCTAAACAAGAGATGCAGAATTCAGCGAGCATGCGAGGTAAGATTTGTGCTTTTCTTTGTATCTTGTCGGTGCAAAAACAGTGTGTTGTGTTTAAAAAGGGAATTAAATTCATGGCTTTGCATAGGGCGTGGAGGCGGAAACTACGGCGGTCGATATGGCGGCAACGACTTTGGAGGAGACCGAGATGGATTTAGAGATGGGTTCAGGGATGGATATAGGGGTATGTTACTGATCCAAATCTGTGCATCTTTTGGATTAGTGTAACGTTTAATGGTAAAATATAATGGTGGGATGTAACTTTGATTAGTTCTTGCTAATCAGATGCACTGCATTGCACTGCAAATGCACAATGCACTGATTGTTGCATTGAAAATTGGGCTGCATTGTTTTGCTGAAGCCGATACAATCCTTATGGTTAGCCAGATCATTGGCAGGCCAACCAATGCACGTGTGCAAGTACTTTATTGATGACCGATTGTAACCAGCTTTATGACCTTTTTTTAATGTTTTCTTTGTGACCAGGAGGGAGAGGTGGCAATGGAGGATATGGAGGTGATGGCTACAACGGTGGATTTGGAGATGGTATGTGACTATCCAATTTGTTTGACAACAAACAACCCTGACTACTGCCCAGCAAAGTTGTGCAGTTTATTGAGGTCTTAGTTCATTAAGAAACTGGTATGTGTATTTGGGCACCTTTAAATCCTTTGTCAGTTTTTATCTCAAATTCGATCGTTTACTCCGTTACATTGATTTATGAGACTGTCCATACTCAAGCTTTATAGAAATTGATATTCTTGTGAAAATGCTAAATCAAATTTGTTTTCCTCCTCATTTAAATTAGTAATTTGCATAATTTGGCTTTTACGTGCTTGGAGTGAAAATATTCAGTGCTTATTTATTATTATTATTATTATTATTATTATTATAATAAAGTTAACCAAACTGTCGTACAGGTGGCTATGGTGGTGGTGGTCCTGGCTACGGAGGCAATCGTGGAAGTGGTGGATATGGAGGAGGCGGACCAGGCTATGGTAACAACGGCGGTGGAGGATACGGTGGCGGTGGAGGATACGGTGGCGGTGGAGGATACGGTGGCGGTGGCAGCTATGACAATTATAACAACGGCAATGGAAACTTTGGAGGTGGTAAGTTTAATGCTTTCAGAGTTTAGGGCTCTTTTTGAAAAAAAGAGGGTTTGATTCGTTCGTCTTACCCTGACTGGTTTTTGTTCTATACAAAGGTAATTTCGGTGGCGGTGGAGGTGGCGGTGGCAACTACAACGATTTTGGAAACTACAACAGCCAGCAGTCGAGCTTTGGCCCCGTAAAAGGAAACTTTGGGGGAGGTGGCAGGAGTAGTGGCCCATATAGTGGTGGGTATTGTGCTACACTACGTTTGCAAATTTCCAGTGTGCATTTTCAATCATAACCTCTAGATTTCTCTTCTTTATTTTTAGGGGGATATGGGGGCAGCTCAGGCGGAGGTGGGGGCTATGGCGGAGGATCTGGTGGTAGACGATATTAAGTCCTTTTAAAGGTTGGGATCTTTTGTGTTTTGTTTTTTTCCTAATAGTAAGTGTATATTGAGATCTCCTTTAGGCAAAGTGTCTTCTTCTGGATGACAAATATTTGTAAAAAAAAAAAAATCTCTGGAAGCCTAAGAGGCAGTGTGTAGCTTAACGTTGTTGTTCATATTCAACAGGACTCAGTACTTAGGAGAGGAGACAGGAGAGCGAGAGGAATGACAGGGCAGCAGCAGGTTTACTCCATAGATCTGCTCAGCCTTTCAGAAGAGCTGTACAATAGTGTGGTCATGAGAGACTTTCTGTTTTTGTGTATGGTTGTGAATGTCAGGCTTTTTATATTTTTGTTTATGGGATGCATTCCATATAAAGCTTTGTGTAGAATAATTTAAACCAGGGTCCTAATTATATGTAACTCCAACACAATCAAGAAATAAAACAAAATCCAGTTTTTCTTAAGTCTGCTGTTGTAGTCACTGGGGGATTATTGGGGGCTTGTGTTGTATAGTCAGGCATGACCTAGTGGAGCCTTTTGGGCTGCACATCTCAACCGGTGTTTGTGCCATAATGCCAGTATTCTTGACACGCCATCTGGGCAGGGGAACTTTTTCAGACCATTTCAAAAAGAGAACTGGTAAAATGAAAGCTCAAGATGCCAAGCCATCTTTAGAACAAATGTTTGCCACCTGCTGGTTAGATGGGCAAAGATGAAGCAGATTAGCTTGTATGACTACAATAACTAGCCATGGAATCAAGCTGAGAGAGGAGTAGGAAGACCTTCGCCATCAGAAGAATCAGGGAGCGTTTGAGTACAGGTCGTCTCTGAAAGACTAGGAGAGAGCAACTGAATGGCTTTATTGCCACCAGTAGGTAAGAACAGACTTCTCCATTCCCACTGGACACAACTCATTTTATTCATTGTAGATGCAGTACAGTATTCTGAACTTTGCATTTGTGTCCTAATAATAAAAAAAGGAATGTAACTAGAGAGATCGATGAAGTGGTACAAATGTACATTGCTTAACAGTGTAACTCGATTCTGCCCCTTAAGATTAATGCATTCGGTGTTCTGTGTACTGACTGGTGAATGTCTTTTGGTCTGCTTTCTAGGAATTTGATGCAAAACAATTCTGATCCTGAATGGATTAATTATTTTTGCCTGTTTTCTTCAGGCACTATGAAGGTAATTACCCATTTCCTCCAATGTGATGTTTGTGATGTAAATGGTTACATGCTGATGTTTAATTCTTTCTTCTGTTTTATTTTAGGACCAAAGAGCGTTTGTGAGGAATAAACTTTTTTTTTTTTTTTTTTAAGTGGATTTTACTATGTAAATAAAGCTTTTAAATTGTTGAAACACATGACTCCTGTGAGTTAATGCTTAATTATATACATAGTATCATGAGAGCCATTGGACCACTTACTTTTGCTAAGGAAAGTAGCAAGCATGCTGTGTAGTCTTTGGCTGTGGCCCTGAGGATCATTTGTTTTGGGTTTGCTACACTGATGACCCATAATATTTCCAAATAAATGTTTTTGGAACAGCCAACTTTTAACCTTATGTGCTTAATAATGGTAAAACCTTCATTCATTCCCCATCTAAAGAGTTGTTTCGCTGCAGAAGGTAAAGGTTACCATCGTTACTTTGTTGCAGTGAATAGTCCTCCAGGGAATATGGGTGTCCTTCCTCATCCCGTAACTGGGAGAACACTTTAGCGTAAAGCTCTGAGAGGCGACACTTAAGCATGTTGAGATTTTGTTGGAATTCCAGCCTCTCTCGTGTTAGATGTTCCCTCCGGGCTCTCAGCTGTCCCAGCTCATGCTCCAGGTGCACAATGTTTTCCAGCTTCCTCTTGCGGCAGTTTTGTGCTGCCACCTTGTTCTTGCCTCGGCGGCGGATGTCGCGCACTAGTGCGAGCTGGGTGTCGTTTAGTGCGTGTCTGCTCAGTAGCTCGTTGAAGTCATCTACGGGGAGATTGACTATTTTTTCGAGCGGAAAAGGGATTTGGAGCACGACTGCTCTCCGCTCGTCTCTGGTGAGCGGGCCGGAGAGGTTTACATCTTTTGTTTTGGGGTGTGGTGACTGGAAAGAGACTGCTCTTGGTGTGCTTGCCTGGGCTGCATGTGGATCACGTTGAGTTGCAGGAAAAAACTGCTGTTTCATAGCAGTTATGTGCTGATGTGAATGAGGTACATGCGGCTGCATGTGTTGTGGGTTTGCTGCTACTGGTAAGTAGGAATGTCCAGAGTAGGAGCCAAAAGTGTGTGAATAATCCACAGGACCGTTCAGGTTTGGTCTCATGTGACATGGGTCCCCAGTGCAGTCTAGGTCACCATTAGTATAGCCATTTCGGGGTAGATATGTGAGCATCCCGTGGACTTCGTTCTCGGGTGAGGCAAGTGGTGGGCTTGAGCCTAAAGAAAGACCAGAGTCTGATTCGAGATCGTCTGGGTGTCCGTTGGCGTTTTTTACATGTCCGTGATTGGTGTTCATGGGATCCAAGAGGCTCATGAGTGGGGGTTGAAGAGGTGGTGCATTCGGTAGTAATCTGCTAGCCTGGCACCCTGTATGTCCATAGTGCATCTCCATGTTTGGGTTTAAGCGTTGGTATGGGGAGATTGCATCACTGTACCCAGCTTCAAAAGCAGCAGCGGGGCTCGCCTGACAGGTGGGTGGGTTAGGATCAGCCAGGTTCATCCCACAGCTCCCATAATGCACCATTGGCTCCATGTTGACATAGGTACCAGCCTCAAATGAATTCTCATTAGGGACTTCAAATTCCTGTAACACAATGACAAAAATCTTGAATTGCTCATCTTCTTACTCTGACAATTTGACCTACTTTACATTGCCCTCCTGACCGCGTCTTATGTTTATTTGCACATCGTCACGATTTCCAGCTTTTTTTGTCATGGAATACAAGGAGGCCAGCTCAGACCGAAGGGCACTTTTGTGAAGTCGCCCGCAGGTTACAGATCACATCAGCCCACCTGCACGAACGTGCCACCCGTAGCTTATGCAGGGCTTGCTTAGGTCTGCTCAGGTTTCAGATCGAAACAGATGGCCATTGTGGTGTGCAGGGGGCTGCTGGCAACCTGCTGCACTCACCCTCGTTCTATCCGTCTTTATCCTTGCGTCACTCAATTGGTCTATTGTTGCACATCTTAACAAAATCACTGCATTTAAGAGAAATTCAGCTTTAGCTTTAAATGTTACAGGGCTTGATTTTTCATTAAGATAAAGCCTTTTTTTTTGTGTGTGTTTAGAAGTGTTCTTTTATAGTGAAATGACACAAACGGTCATTTTGATGCCTACAGCCAGTCTCTGATGTCTCTCCCCACCCCACTGACCTTTCTCATAAAACCGATAAAAACCCAAACAGAAACTTAATGCTTCAGACTTGCCTGCAGTTCTGTGATTGCCATTAGTTCCTGCCAGGTCCAGTCCATCTCTGATTGTTGAGGAGTATAATTGGCCCGGACCCTGCCACTCGCACTGATTCTGGGAATGCTAGACATTGACACTCCCCCATGAAGTCTGTTAGAGTTTTCTAATCCCTGAGGACAACCAAGCAAAAAACAAAAAAAAATCTTATTAGCATTTTTTTCCCTTCTTTTCTCTCAATAGTTCCACATTCGGTAATGTACATCCTTTAGTTTATAACCTTTTCTATTAAGTACCGAATTATTATTATTTTATTATTATTACAACTCACCTCACAAATGAAACTAGCAGGAAAAGCGTTGTTTATGGTTGAACACATTCAGGCAAGGCCCAAGCTGCAGTGTCCTCCTCTGCAATCAACAACCAGCATACAACACTTTAGTCATATGCACAAAACAATAAGTATTGACTGTACATATAGTAATAAACTTATATATATATATATATATATATATATATATATATATATATATATATATATGTAATGTATATACATACATTAGTGTGTGCTCTTAGCTGTATTTTCTAATGCATTTCATTCATAAAATTATATATTGCATATTTGGTACATGACATTAACCCCAAGGGTTTCTTAGACACAAGCTTAAAGTACATTTGATTGGTTAAAAATTTTTTCTAGAGTACTGGGAAACCGATGGATCACCAATATAACCCTTAAAGTGCTGCATGTGTGCCGTGTGTTATTTAGGCTGACCTTCAGAACGCAACAAGTAAATTACACTTCTCATACACTTATTACAGTAAAAAGAAAAACTGTTTTTGAACTGAAATTATTCAGTGGTTCTGAAATGAAAAAACTCTGAGAAAAGGGGGTTCTACATCTTCCATAGGAGAAACTGAATATGGAACCCTTTTCAGAATAGTAGTGAACTGGTAACATTTAATAGCCCTAACAAATTAAATATTTATTCAAATAGTCATTTACATGAAACGTTCTTAGTTTTCGTTCAAGTTCTTTGTCACGTATACAAGTTGCCTTGTACTGAAGTTCCTGAACTGTGCAGAGTATAAAGGGCAAAAACATTCTTACATTATGCAAGTACAGGAGGACAACATAAGAATAAAAACCTTTGTACGAAATGCACATTGTAATAATAATAATAATGAGAAGAAGAAGAACCCTACAACGTTTTAAGGTTTATTTCAATAATTAAGGGTTCTTCACATCTTAAATTGCTCTAATTTTACCTTTAAAATTTCCCCCTGAGAGGGAAAGTAAAGGCACATTAAGGATACAAAATTAACCTTTTCTTTCCACTCAGATGGTCTGATGAAATGCTGTCAATAAACCGTCTTATGACCGTTTTTCAACTCGAAACTGTTCAATGAGTTGTGAAACCGTACCAGGGATTTTTCCCACCGTATCTACTAGCATTAGTAAGCATTACTAACAAAAATGTAAAAAGAAATATTAATTGGAAGCATCATGGATTGTACAGCAACATTTTTAGAAAATTTATTCTTTAATCATTATTAACTGTTTTTCTTTTAAGAAAAGTGAAAACACTTAAGAAAAGTACATTTCATTACTGTAACGAAAAGGTTAAATAGATGATCTGCGACTTTCGGTTTGCCGTGTACTGGGTGTTAAATGACAGCTTCGTTTGATTTTTCTTTGCAAAAGCAATTTTGTCCTTTAATCTTGCAATTATTGAATTAAAGGGAAATTTCCCTCATATTTGCATAATTTCTAATCATGTGGAGCACGTTGACTTTTGGAGGGGACAATAAGTGCACATAGTACAAATATAAAGGGACTAAACGGTCAAATGTGGGGAATTTCAACTCGATTCCAAAATTGGACCTACTCTATCAGTCCTATACATCCTCGAAATGTCAAAGAGCACACAGTTCCGTTGGGTTGTGTTCGGCCTATCAGCTGTGCCTTTTAGTAGTAATGTCAAAACCTGATAAGACAATCTTTTGGGAACCAGGCTGCTGTGCAGAAATGCTACCATGGGGCCTAACCACAAAGTTACAGGAAAATAATTAGAAAAAAAGCATGTTGACTGCGAAATTAGCGCATTATTATATCTGAGATCCCAGAAGACCTTTGTTCAATTAGTGAATGAGAGGCAGAAGACACATAAGAACACACTGTAATAATGTAAACCGTTAAGGGTCGTACGTGATGCCCTGTACATGAGATCAACATTCAACAAAGATATTTCTTTTTTTTTTTGTGTGTGTGTTTGTCGAATATTGAGTAAAACTGAAAGTGTTACATCCTGCATTAAGCACTATGTCTGTAGCTTTAACAAACGTTTAATAGTTCATCTGTCACTCTGGAGCCCTGTTTCAACATCAGGTGTGATATCCTGATCACAAACTGCACACACACACACACACACACACACACACACACACACACACACACACACACACACACACACACACACACTCGCTCATACTGAAATCCACAAACTGCTAATGAAGGTCTTCAAATGTCTCAACACACAAGCACATATGAGGGAGTTAAGTAATAAAAGTATGTGTAGATTTGAAGTCCTGATCTCAGTTAATCTGAAACGTATATTCTTTTGACTTTTATACGGTACACACATTTGGAATGAATGATATAGTTTAAATGATGAGCATCTCAGTTTTTGAGGTCTTAGTGTGACTTAAGTATTGTTAGAAAAAATCAAGACAACATTGAATCAAGAACAGTTCCGGAAACATGTCTCTCCATTCATCAACATAGAAACCACAGGCAAAGTAAATATCCAAATGGCATAAGCACAGATTAAAAGAAATGAACATGGCCATTTTGCAAAGCAATTTAAAGCACTAAGACATGCTGCACTGTTTCAAACCATAGACATGAATACAGAAGGTGGCCTCTGCATGCATATAATTTCAAATTGAAGAGGAGCGGTAACATACCTTAGTAGCATTTCTTTGGACCCGTGAGTTCAGGTGAAATATCACAAGCTATTATCTTATCCTGCGCACCTCAAACGTCAAACCTGGAGTTCAGCCAAAGTTCAGAGCTTTACAAATCAAATCATTTGGTGTTCATTTTTGGGACCTGATGGCTCTGGAGTTGAGAAAGTAAATGTGAGCGACCTCTGTCTGCCTCTGACTCTCTCTCTCTATCTCTCTCTTTCTCTCTTTTTCTCTCTCTCTCTCTGTTTCACTCTCACTCTCTTTCTCTCTCTTCTGCTTTGGCTGTTACTTGCATAAATGGGATGGGTCTGTGGGTGATGTAAGCAGCTTTCCTGTAAAGCTCCCACACAGTTTTGCCCTCTTTGTGTCCTTAGTGCAACTCTCACACTTTGACCTCCAGAAATTTATGTTCCCCACAAAACAACCACAAACAGTTATGGCAAGAAAACGAGTCCCTCACTACAATACAACCCCGTGCCCTTTTTCCAAATAGACTCAAGGGCATCTAAACCCTTGTGATAGATATTAACACCTGATCACCAACTCTTTAGGTACGTGCTTCGAGGTGAGGTAGAGGTTAGTGGAGAGATGAAGGTGGGAGTGGGAGGGGGGGACGGGGTTGGTTGGATCAAAAATAAAGCTTACCTAAAGTATTCTGTGAAGAGAAGCCACCAAGCCACCAAAGAGGGGATGTGGTTAGGGAACGGAGAACACATGCTGAAGCACCTGGAACTAAATCTGGCACTGCTGTGAGGGACCTGTGTGAAGAAGGGTTAAAATAGAGTGGAGTGGTGTGGAGTGGAGTGGAGTGGAGTGGTGCGGTGGAAGGGGAGGAGGGGTATCCAGCTTTACTGACTTGGTTTAGTACGGATGGAATGTACACCACGGACAGGTAAGAAAGGCCACATTGTTCCTATATCTGGCAGCCACGACCGGAGTGAAAGTGGAGGTGGAGGGGACCGAGAGCATGTCTTTACATAGCTAGTGACCGTCTGAGTCCTTGGCCTGTTCTCGCAGTGCCAAGTAGGCAAGCTTGGACCGATAGCTTGTGGGGGTTTTTTTTTATTTTTTTTAGGAAAAAAGTAATCAAAGCCTGGTAGATGTGAGATTTTGCGATTTCGCGTTTGCTCATCTGAACGGCTAAATTTCATTCGACCAGTGCCACTGAGCCGTTTGCCTTATCGTGTTACAGACCTCTCAATAACACTGTGGACAGAGACAGCTGTATTACACCACTTAAGAGCATTCAGGTGTGCTGCCATCCGCAATCATTAGCTACACACAAAGGTGTCTGTTTATGCCAAAGACTGCTCATGTAGCTGACTTAAATAGGGTAAGGCAAGCAGCAGCCAATTGGTTTGGTTCTTCATCTAGCGTTGCACTGCCATTAGAGACTTCTAAGCTCTGAACTGGCACTCTGTCCAAGTTCACAGCAGGCCCGTGATATTAATATGGACCGAATTACAACCTTGAATATAACAATAGAAAAATCCTAGTAGTAAAAAAGTGGCTGTACGAATAAGTGAAAAATAAGTCAAAAAGGCATCAAATGTACCTTGGCTGCTATCAACAATCAGGGAGTTTGAGACTGAAATGGTAAATCAGACGAACTCTACTTCTATGATTTCCTACTATGTTAATAAACAACAGTGCATGACCTCCAACTGAAACCATGACGCTCGAACTCACTTAACGTCATTGTTTCATTTTGAATCTTGATTGTTGCAGAAGCAGCAGAGTTTCACCGTCTAATTACTCCTGCGCATCGTACGGGACCTGTCATGAAATGAGGAGGAAAAAAATGACGGTGGGCAGTTATAGGAAAACAAGCGAAGACTTGACAAATTAATTGTGCTGCTCCTGCTTCTTCTTCTTCTATCTTAAATATTTTCTTATAACAGCTACATTATTCCTTTTTTTTACCACAACAATTTTATGATCATTACAATTCTGTTAAAAAAAAAAAACAACTTTATCCTACTTTATCCATTTATATTCTGCAAAATAAGTCCATTATCGGATTTCCAAATTTAATTTCCTCAAGACAGTAATGGATGTTAAATCACAAACTATTTTATATACACTGTAGACTTTCATTTGTCATGGGACCTGTGAAGGGAAACTGATGAAGAAAAGTGTTGCATCAAGATCTGTGGTAAATAATAAATACAAAAAATACTACTCATGTGAGAGTCATCTGGAAGGTAAAAAAATACTTTTAAACAGTGCTATTTTCTTTCTGCGCTGATGTGAACCCCAACTCAATTATCAATAAAATATAAAGGAAGATACAATTATGTGGCTAGCTATCTTAGCCAAATGCTGATACGATTTTAGTAGCTTGCTAGGTTTTAAGCTAGCTATATATGTATAGTATATGACATACATATCTCTCGCTACGCTATATGGACAAAAGTGTTGGACCACCTGACTTTCCCAGTGTTAAAAGGCTAACCTTTACCACAAAGTTAAAGGCACACAATTAAATAGGATGTCTTTGGATGTTGTAGCATGACATTTTTACTTGAACTAGTAGACCCAAAGCCAGCTACATGAAGATATGCTTTACATGGCTTGGAGTGGAACATCTTGAGTGGCCTGCTATAGATCCCTGACCTCAGCCCTACCTTTAGGATGAATTAGATCTACACCCGAGGCCTCCTCACATCACCTACACCAGTACCTGACTTTACTAGCACCTTGTGGCTGAATGAGCACATATCTCCACAAACACACTTTAATACATCTTTACAGAAGAGAGTTATTATAACAGCAAACTGGGACTAAATGCTAGCTTGTTTGGCCTTATCTGTAAATATTATTTAAGGTTAAATGTTTAGCTGTTAGATACTGATATCTATAAGTCAGCTTTTAGCTCACATCATTTGCTAATTGTTTTCACTCTGGGTTTTTTTTCAGTTAAAACTGGATACAGAAGATACCTGATAAATCAGACCAGGGCTGTATCCACTATCACAGATATTTCTGCACCATGTGGGAAGTAGTAGCCCAGTGGTTAGAACTCGATTACTAATCGAAAGGTCAGGGGTTTAAGCACCAGTATTGATAAGCTGCCTTTCTTGGGCCCTTGAGCAGGACCCTTAACTCTCTGTGCTGTGTCATATCTGACCCCAGCTTCATAACATTGCTGAGATATGTGAAAAAAAAAATTTGATTGTGCTGTAATGTACATTTGACAAGTAAAAAAAATCCCCTTTACCTTTTAACCTAAAGTTAAGACTTTTCTCAGGAAGCTTGGAAACTTAATGGAAATTATTTATAACTGTCTGAATTCTCTCTTTTGATCATCTTAAAGTCTTTTAGGTTTGAAAGCCTCACTCTGTATGAGTGAACCATCGCCATGCAGCCCCCCATTTTCTTATTTTTTTAACAATCAATGCACAAAATTCAGAACGATAAAATGTTACTAAAAAAAGTAGTACTGTAATGGGAATAAATATAGTTTAATGTTTTCCACCCGTTCATGGGGTAATTGAAAAATGTAAAACCTAGTCAAAAGGGTTTACAGTTTACAAATAAATTCACCACTATTTTGGAAAATGAGGTTTTCTAAAATGTGTAAGCTTCGAGAATTGGTGGGAGTGGATACTATCTATCCGATAGATAGATCCGAGACCGAAAATAGCTTTATTTAAAAAAAGAAATCTCTTTTTGTGGCCTTAAAACGAACCGCAGTGATGGATGTAGGTGGCTGACATCGTTCACAGGAGTGCGTGCCTGCCAGTAATCAGAGAAAGATGGGACTTCCCGAGGCCCGATTCCTAGCACCCACCCACCCTGTTCACCCACCTACAAACACACACATAAAGCCAGCGCGCTATTACAGCGACCACAGCGGTTTGGGATTTGGCTCATTCCAAGCTAAACGCCCACTCCGGCTTATTTCAGGTCACGGGGTATCCTGCCTTGTCTTTTTTTTTTTGCCCTCATCTACTACACTATAACTTGTACTTAAGTAGTGCACCATATATACTGTATGTTTATATTCTCTTTTCGAAATGACCATCGCTTTCTTCACCCTTGTGGCCTTATTCTTCACATTCACTTCTCTTATCCACTACCCAGCACTTGACCAGGGGAATTCACACACCCTCAGAGTGACCTCGCCAAACTAGTCCTCATCCCATCCATGCAAATCCTATTAACAATCCCACATTTTATATATGATGTGTAATGGTGTTGTGTGCACCTAAATATGTGCTGCTTGAGTAAGGGAAAGGGAGAGAATTTCACAAATAGTTGTGATCGAACGTGCTGGGTTTTTTATTTTATTTTTATTTTTTTCAGAAAACATGGAAAAAACCTTCTGAGCTAATTACAATGAGAGCATTTGTTTCCTTGGTTTGTGGTCATGTTGGGAAAGTTCATCCTAGCCTTGTGCTGGGAAAAATGGAAAGTATGTGCATGTGTGTTCAAGTTTATTTCGTTTATTTCCTAGGCAATAATAATTTCAGAGTGTAAGATAATACGCGGGATACGTAGTGATTCCATCGCTGTTTGATCGCCCGTATTTTAATGGTTTGTCTTTTTTTTCCCTAAGTATACTTTATTTCTCATGGAAACACATGCCTGGGTTGTGTGTTTGTATTGCTAACAATTTTTGTTCCCAGGTACAGATTTTTGAGCAAAAGTGCTCTGAACTTACTGACAGCAAAATAAGAGCTCTTTCCAACAAGGAATGATAAACAACACCAGCCCATGACCAGTGTGAGATTGTGGAAGGGCAAGATATCATTAATAATAACATTATTTGCCTCAAACAAAATAATGTTATTTAGATTTGCTTTTAGGATACTATCCAGTAAATTTTTACAGTAAGCATGTGTAAGGATTTTGAGTCTATATGTTTTCCCCAGGCTACAACAAATGTTTGTCGCAAAAACCAACACAAAGGACCTGAAACTAGATTTTTTTTTTTTATTGGAAAAGGGGCTCACTTCTCTTTCACAGCCACTTCATTACAAAGTGAATTATCCACATTGTTCGTAAACTTTGCAATATATTCTAAAATAGATATGATATTATACATCAGGGAGTCAGTCATATCTTCTGAACTTACACTTTAAATAAGTAATATTCATTTATTATTTCATAAATGAAATAATATTCTGCCTATATTAATATTTTTGCTGTAAAATGTACAAATGTTTGGGAATTATATGCTGAATAATGCAACCATGGGGCAGTACAAATTCTGCCCCAGTGGATCTCTACTAGCACTTTCCATCTTTTAATTCCAGGTATCCACTGGTTGCATTTAAAAATCTCGATAGGTGAGCAAATCAAAGCAGCTTTGACATATCTAAAATTTTTTTTTTTTTAAATATACTATAAAATTGTTACTCACTGCATTCCTTTGTCTGACTAGTAAAAGGACAACATGGCTAAGAGTTTGTAAAGTCCAGCGCAAGGGGTAATAGCTAACGCTTGTGAAAGTCCAGTTATATCGACTTCCTTAATTATTAAGGTGTGGATGATTTTTTCTAGATTTTTATGTTCAATAAAAATTGGTTTATTTGCTTTTTTTTAAACGGGCGATTCACTTGATCAGTTTCAAATAGTGCCATGAACCCTTTTGGACTGTCAAATGCTGCTTTGGCTGTAGATCCGTTCTCCTGAGCTGCTTTAAACCAAAAAATGTATTTGTTTATGGCATAAAAGGGGATGTGCTACAAAAACCTGGTCAGTTAAGGTCACCTGATTTTGAAAATGAAAATCCACTTTTTGCTTTTAAATGATTAAGTACATTAACAATAATCTTTGCTATGCTTTTTACCTTTGGTTTTGACTGCACACTGTATTGCATTGTGTATGTCACTGTGTAACAGAACATGCTGGGATGGACCAAGTAGCTGTGTGATAGTGTGGGCAGCTCTTCTCTCCCCCTTCTCCAGCCAGAAACAACAGCAGTTAGCTTGAGCAGCTATTAAAGCTCTTATCAGCGCACGGCAGAACTTCCGCCACCCTACATCCCCCTTTCCTCTGTCTTTGCTCTCTTTACTGCTACACACACAAACACTCTCTTACACTTACACACAGACACTGAGACGTACAGAAACATGAAAAAAGGACAAGTGCCCTCACCTTAACATCTTTAATTAGTCATCTTAGTATGAAGAAGTCTTGCTGGACACACACTGGCGTGCACAGAGAGATAAAGACGAGCCATTTCGAAAGGCCTTGGGCTATCTGTTGGTTTGATCTCGAGTCCTATTGAGACATCACTACTGTACGCAATGAGTCTGTGGGTACAGGTTCCTCCTTTGTCTTAGCAGGTTCAACTTTTTTTTTTTTACAGTGAGAAACATTCTTCTGAAAAACGTATTCTACATAACTGCAAGGTTCTTAGAATCCCAACGGCATTTAATGACGCTCTTGAGTTCGTGAAGCACTCCAGGATTTCCATGTGAAGATTTCCATAATAATTATATAAAATAAAGAAGAAGAAGAAAATGAAATAATGGAAGGATCAATGTTACACTGTATGAATTTGCTATTCAATAAACTGAAATCCAGAGCATGAGCAGTTGAGGGTTAAGGGCCTTGCTCTGGGGTTTGGTGGTGACAGCTTGGAAGTGCTGGGATTTGTCTCTCACGATGTTCAAATCATTGAACTACCATTCTTTCCATTTATTTTGTTTAATCAGCAAATCCATCTGCAATATTTGGTTCTTGTTGTTTTTGGTGTTTTCCAGTACAAATATCTACCAAATATACAGGCCTACAAAACATAAAACCCCAACCACAACCATACCCACCCTCTAGAGGATCCACATGACAAACCCAATATGTAAAACATCTATTTGTTGTATTTTTCATATTAATGAACATCCCTTATTACACAAATTAGGCATGAATGTCATGCGTGCACTGTATACGTTGTTTTTCTAACGCTGTTCTCTGCATTTTAGTCACGTCATATCACGTCATCAAGATTTTAGTCATCATTCGCTAAATGTCACCGCATCCAGAAACTCGAATACACCAACCCACAGTCTTAAAGGAACACGTTTACAGCATACATCATGTAATACCTTGCTTGATTCACTTCTTCATGATCGTTAAACCGATCAATACGAAACATTTCTGTTCTGTTCAACAAAAGCTCTTGTTCCAAAAACAAGGAGCCGTACTTGACTTGACATGACTTTTTACATGACGTGTCATATTGATAATCTTTTTTGCACCTCAGAAACAAAAGTGTGTCACTGTTTGATTTCTCACGAATACCATATAGGTCAAGTAATGAAGTGATAACGAACATTACACCACAGCGCTGTTGATTTCTTGAATCTGATTGGACAAAAGGTTGTGGTGAAACTAAAGAAGTTCTGGCTGCACAAGTTTGTATTAATGTGCTCAGTTTAATAGGGCATGGATTTCGTCGTAAAACCTCACGGAGATAATTCACGAGGGATTCTTTTTTCTGGGAGGATTGGGGTTGGGGTCAAGATGAAGGGAATTGAATTGTGATTTCTCTGTAACATTTTATATATTACTTTATACATATATACCATACATATTATCCAGTGGTGGACAGTAACGAAGTAAATGTAATTCGTTACTGTACTTAAGTAGCTTTTTCACAATTACGTACCTCAATTTTTCATGATATTTTTTAAAATCAGTTTTTTTTTTGTTTATGAGCAGATAAAAACTTGACTGGTCAAACAAGCAGCAGTCCACCAATCACGGTAGTGCGCACGCATTGTTTTGAACTTGTTTTGATTGCCGCTTGGTGGTATCTACTTATCAAGAACATACTGTTCAGCATCAGTTCAATAGCAAGCAGAACATTTTGATAGTAATAAATGATAGAAGAAACTTCTGACTCGAAATTGACTTGACACAACACCCATTGCGTTATTTGCATGACTTTCATTAAAATAGTTAAAAAGGAGGGTTTGGGCTCATAATGTATTAGATATACATCAGCGTTCGACTCATTTATAGCATTTTATTAATAGATTGATGTGCTAAGAGTAACTTTAGAGTTTTTTCACATAAACTGAGTTGATTAAGCAAAGAGTCTTGTGATAGAAATGATAATAGGAACATTATAGTTATAATAAATCATAGTACTTTGGATAATTAAGTACATTTGAAGGCACATACTTTTGTATTTTTAGTCAAGTGAAAGTTTAAAGGGACACGTTTACTTTTACTGGAGTCATATTTACTTTATCTTTACTTTTACTTAACTACATGGTTTGTGTACTTTGTCCACCACTGGTATTAAGTTTAGGAGTCGAAGGACGGAAGGTCGAGGAATCAACAGATTATAGCTGCTGAAACATGAAACTGGAACTAACTCATTTTGTGGATGTTTGACAAAATTGGGTGCAACTAGAAACAGAATGAAAAAAATCTCATTTGTTCATTTATTAAACAAACAAGCAAATAAATAAATGCAAATGTCAGCAAATTGTACTTGCATAAGACATTGTTTTTGATGGGTTTTCCTGTAACAGCGCTCCCCACAGTGTTTCATTTCCAATTTAGTTTTGGACATTTATGATTTTTTTTTTTTGTGAGGTACAATTAAGAATCTCTACTACAAATGCAATTTATTCCAACTTAAGTTCATTCCATTCTAAATATACATGCATGGAAAAAAAAATCAGCCCGCAACAATAAAACAGCAATCAAGCAAGCCTTTTTCAATTTGACCCTCTGACCTTAATAAAAACCAGTTTATCTTTTCACCAAACACTTCGTAGCAAGTCATATTATATTCTCTACAACACAAAAGGATTATTTCGAAATCGTTTTGTGGTGAACTTGTGAAAACCCGGCACTGTATTGCAAAACGTCTCTGGCGAGCCGCTCCACTCCTGCCAGTAGACTCTAATAGAGAATATCTATTTGAAGACCTGTTGAAAACAAACATATACAGAGCTGTATAGGCAAAAGCAAATGCAGCTTGTGTATAAAATGTGTGTGAGTGTGGGGACAGCATGAGACTACTTTAAAAAGGACTGCTTGATATGACACCCACCACAGGTCTGTAAACTGTCGTGAGTGCAATGTTTGTAACCAAAAGGGCTGAGCATGGAGTGAAAAGACGTCTGATGTCAGGAGTAGTAAATAGATGTGAAGTGCATGCAGGGAAAATCCCTTCGGAGATTGGTTTTCACAGTGGTGCTTCCCAGAAGAGTTGACCAGCCCGGATTTTGACAGATGCCTGTAGGAGGATGTGTTAAATTAAAACAGGCGGGATCGTGTGTAATTCTGGATAGGGTCTTTGTCATTGAGGCATGTGAATCATTGTAAGAAAAAAAAACCACACACACACATACAAATCAATTAATGATTATTTAAAAATAGAAGTGTGCTTCATGGAGATACTCACAAGACATGAGTTGAACCGGTAAAAGAGCTATTTAAAGAGTCTGGCCTTCAATGTACACCACCCTCAGTTACATTTGCATTGAAATGTATTTGTTGTTATTAAATACATCATGAAATACATCAATAGAGCAGTTATAGTGCCCAGTTATGGTCAATGAATCAGTAGTCTGATGATGTGATATATAGTTACTGCAACCACATCATAGGTTTTTATATATTCATTTATAGTTACATTCAGTGTAATCGATTGATTTAGTGTGTCTTGATAGAATTGCTATCTATCTATCTATCTATCTATCTATCTATCTATCTATCTATCTATCTATCTATCTATCTATCTATCTATCTATCTATCTATCTATCTATCTATCTATCTATCTATCTATCCATCCATCCATCCATCCATCCATCCATCCATCCATCCATCCATCCCATCCATCCATCCATCCATCCGTGTTGTTATTGCTGATATAAAATGATATGATGGCCAAAAGTATATGGACAATCACCTGACCATTACACCTTCCATGTGCTGCTTCTCTAAACAGCCACACAGAATAATTAAAATGAAAACATAGTCTAAGAACAGGCAAATGGTCATGCAAGGTTCAAACTGAATCAGCAGAGCAAAACAGGATGTCTAACATGAATTATAAGGTTTGAGTAAATTATAAGACCATAAGTCACTGAAACTAGTTGCACTGAGTGTTATTTCACACTGAACATGTGAAAATCTGGTGGGGTGTTGGTGTGAAATTGAACACAGCTTTACTCAATCAGCAGCTTTGAGATGCAGAGCAGGAGAGCGTTTGTGCACAAAAAGAGTTTGAAAAAACTTTACCATAGTTGAATTGAAAGACATTGAGGACCTGCATAAAACCCTGACCTTAAACACACATTGAAAAACACATTTGAGATGAACTGGACCTGCACACCAGGCCTTCCTGCCTGATTTCAAACCATGATCTGCTGCGGGTGAATGAGTACCGGCATCCCCAAAGGTGAAAAGCATTTTTTACCAGAAGAGTGAAACCTAGTGTGTTGAAACGGCAAATAGGTAAAAACGTATTAATAATATTCATGTTTTTTGGGGAAAGGGATGTTCAATGCTCAAAATACAAATTACAGCTTAACATGACTGTCACAACTCATGGATATTGGAGACTCTTAAAAAAAACCCAACAACAATTTCTCCACATGATACCATATCACCAAATTATTTATTATTTATTATCATTTTTAACTCATTTTTGTGGAGCGTCTGCCATCAAGGTCCTTGTGTATGTAGTCATTTTAATTCACCTCAATTTATTAGTGTTTCAGCAATGTTTATAGTGTTTACACAAAACAATATACTGCACTATGATATTACACCCTCACACCATATCTATCTATCTATCTATCTATCTATCTATCTATCTATCTATCTATCTATCTATCTATCTATCTATCTATCTATCTATCTATCTATCTATCTATCTATCTATCTATCTATCTATCTATCTAGGACCATCTAGGACCATCTAGGACCATCTAGGACCATCTATCTAGGATCTATCTAGGACCTAAATTGTGCAATGTAACATCATAGATCATAGCATGTGCAAAGTCCTGCAGAGGTCATAGTTGGGGGATTTTTTATTGTTCTCAACACGTTGTTTTATTGCAGTATAAAATAAAGTTTGGATAACATCAAAGCATAATTATTTGTCATTCACAAACGCTAGACATCGAAACTACTAAATGGGATAAATGTGGAAACATGACTATATATTATATACAGAAATATCAGCATCTACTACCTACCGCATGCCCTAATTTAAACCCCTGATTATACTCAATAATTAATAGTATGGATTGAACTTATTGGTAGATATGTAGATTGAAAACAAAGAAATGAAGAGGCAGCATTCAAACTGGATTTAGTCTCCATTACACACTTCAGTACATGTGCCAAAGGTCTATGCAAAAATCCTTCCAGTAAAAACGAAGTGGTTTGGTACTTTACTTAGAGCAGAGGGCTTATTTTTTGCCATGGCCTGTTGGTTTTAAATCCAAAATGACACAATGGAAAAATACAATAGGGGCAAAAGCAGTTTAGAATGAGCAAATAACTCTGGTTAACTCTACACAGTGGGACAGGAAGGTCATGAGTAAGTCCAAAATATGCTAGCAAACTGAACTAAATTTGTTACGGATTTATAGATCATCATGACTGACCCAGATCGGCCTTCTTTGTTTAAAGCTTTTTTTTTTTTTTTTTTTTTTAAATAGCCAGAAATTACCAGCTTCCGTCTTCAGTCTCGAGTTGCAGTGAGTGAACATTTTGGACCTGTCCTGGACTTAGTGGTCCTGGAAATCATCTCCACCTTACTGTTCTTATAGCACTAGTTTGAGTCATTTAAGTGCAATGTCATATGTGCTTGCAACAAACTTTTAGACCACCATGTTCAGTGTATTTGTGCTCGATATTTCTTTCTGACCTTGCGATCCAGAGCAGTCCAATAGTATTTAGGTGTGGTGACTGGGCGGGCCATCAGGTGATAAATAACACACCAGCCCACCGTTTACTCTCTAAATATCGCTTACACAGCTTGGAAATACACTTCGGCTCACTGTTATATGATTAGGTCGGTTCAAATGAGCCACAGTCCAGACAGAATTGCATGGAGGTAAAGTATGGAATGGTAGCCATATTGGTTCAGTTTTCCGTTCACCATTTGACCTGCACTTAACCTACATAGATATCATGAGTCATCATATTCTACAAATATAAACAGAAAGTGGAACATGACCTAGCTACATGTATTTCATCTAAAACCTACCGTTATTGCCTAAGATGAACGTTAATACTGCCACTGTTAATAAATGGATTAGTTTGTTGTATATGAACAAAGTGACATGCATGTGTCTATCAAAACCCCTAAAAGACAGCTACTGTAATGAGCAGGAATCAGGTGTGCAGTACAATGTAATAAACTATAAATATGTTTTTTTGTCATAGTGATGTGGTTTGTTCAGGTTCCCTGGTGGTCTAGTGTTTAGGATGCGGTGCTCTCACCGCTGCGGCCCGGGTTCGATCCCCCGTCAGGGAACCAACCCCAGCCATTAGGGTTGCACAAGCCTTAGTGCAGGTCCCAAGCCCGGATAAATGGGGAGGGTTGCATTAGGAAGGGCATCCAGCGTAAAAACATGTGCCAAATCAAACATGCGGATGGTCCGCTGTGGCGACCCCTAATGGGAGAAGCCGAAAGAAAGTTTTTTAGTGATGTGGTTTGTTCAAAATCCAAAATAAACTGACATTAAAAACTGACTTTTGACTGAAGTTTAGACTGCATTGCTGTCGGAGAAAATTTGCTACATATTACTCATTTTCATTTGTTACTGAACAACATTGTGATTCACTTAGTCTGAACATCTTGACTGCTACCAAGCTTTAATACTGGAGACTACAGAAATGTGCATCTCGAAAACATCACCAAACATCACCATATCAATTTGTTTGATCATTGGTTTTTGCTTGTTTATGAGTTGTTATAGCTGTTTCTCAGAAGGATTATAATCTGTAAATAATTGGCCATACAAGTCCCTACAGGGATGTGCACAGACATTTTGAGGGGTAGGTAGCTCAAGTGGAAAAAAGGGCATATCTCATATTTATTAAACTTTTTTTTTTTTTTTTACCAAAATATTAAATATATTTAATATATGCTTATCCTATTCCTATGCAATGCCTTGTGTCTAATAAATAAAAATGTCTTATTTTCATTATTTAATCCTTGATTTGCATATCAAAGTGGTGTTTTTTTTAAAAGGGCACTTTCTTATGAGGAAGTAAATGGGCAGGTGCTCAAGGCTCTTTTGATGTCCATGTGCTAGTGCCTGAGTTCCCATGAATTTATTGTTACTATCGAAACGATTACATTTAAAGTGCATTATTATAAACCTGAGTTGCTTCACAGACAGAACTACAGGCAGAGTTGCTTCGAAAGAAAATGAATCATCATATATGTACAGTACAGACCAAAAGTTTGGACACACCTTCTCATTCAAAAAGTTTTCTTAATTTTCATGACTATGAAAATTGTAGAGTCACACTGAAGGCATCAGGGGGTATTTGACCAAGAAGGAGAGTGATGGGGTGCTGCGCCAGATGACCTGGCCTCCACAGTCACCGGACCTGAACCCAATCGAGATGGTTTAGTGGTGAGCTGGACCGCGGAGTGAAGGCAAAAGGGGCAACAAGTGCCAAGCATCTCTCGGGGAACTCCTTCAAGACTGTTGGAAGACCATTTCAGGTGACTACCTCTTGAAGCTCATCAGGAGAATGCCAAGAGTGTGCAAAGCAGTAATCAAAGCAATAGGTGGCTACTTTGAAGAACCTAGAATATGACATTTTTCACACTTTTTTGTTATGTATATTATTCCATATATAATTCCACGTGTTAATTCATAGTTTTGATGCCTTCAGCGTGAATCTACAATTTTCATAGTCATGAAAATAAAGAAAACTCTTTGAATGAGGTGTGTCTAAACTTTTGGTCTGTACTGTATATATATATATATATATATATATATATATATATATATATATATATATATATATATATATATATATATATATATATATATATATATGTGTGTGTGTGTGTGTGTCATCATATGATCCAGCTTCCACAATACCACCAATCTAAATCCAGTTGAGATGGTTTTGGATGAGTTGGACTGGAGACTGAAGGAAAAGCAGCTAACAAGCACTCACTTTTGTTTATTAGGACATAATTCCATACATGATCTTTCATAGTTTGGATGTCTTCAGTAATCATGTACAGTGTTAAAAATAATTAGAAAATCAAGAAAAATAACAATAAAGGAGAAGATGTGTATATATGTAGTTTTTATATATTACATAATACATCCATTGTGACTTTAATCCGATTTGACGTCATGACGTATAGTCGCTGGGTGTCTTTCTGTTACGCCTTGACCTTTCACCCTGTGATGCATGCGGAAGTAGAACTCACTCAGATCGGGAACACGGTTAGCTGCCGCTAGGAGGATGGATACGCTAATTTTGGTAATATTTTCTAACCTAACTGTCATTTATCTTATGGAACTCGAGTGAGAAGTGACACCCGCTCGATGTAATATGTAGTCGAGATTGTAAGGTTTGGGGCTAAATGAAGACCAGCTGGTTAGCTAGTTAGCTTTGAAGACCAGCTAGTTTGCAGCTGGGTGGCTTGTGTGTCTTGGATGAATCCCAAACGGCGGTGATCTTACTGTGTAGGTGCACTAGGGAGCGAGGGGAATACTGGGTCTATTGCGGGTTTTAGTACACTAGAGGTAGAACAAGGAGTAATTTGGGATACAGCTTTTGCCTGTTTGAAATGGTGAGATAATGGAGTTACAGGGCTTCAAAAACCAAAAACTGTGTATATATATGTGTGTGTGTGTGTGTATATATGTGTGTGTATATATGTGTGTGTATATATATATGTGTGTGTATATATGTGTGTGTGTGTGTGTGTGTCTGTGTGTGCATATATGTGTGTATATATATGTGTATGTATATATATATATATATATATATATATATATATATATATATATATATATATATATATATATATAGCAGGTGCTAATGATCATCAATTTCATTTGTAAGTTAAAACACAGTTATTAACTGAAACATAAACATCACCAAGGTCTCCAAAGATTCCAAAGCAGGCTGGAGCTTTAAGATGTGCTGTTTAAGCTTTTTCAAAAAGCCAAACTATTGTGAGGACCATAAACAGTTTTTGGCTAAGAAAAGACACATCACGCTTGATTCAACTGTGTAGTCTATTAACTTAGTTAATTAATATATGATGATGGATAAATAAACGGATTACTTTAATGTCCACCTTAAAAAATAGAGTGCATTAGATGTGTACATGGTAAAATAATAGGTTTAATTAACCACAGTATTTTATGCATGCCAATAATTCAGTGTAAAGTCAAAGTTTTTTTTGTTGCTTGAATCTGGAAAACAGTTTATGAGGATATAAAATTTTTTTCGTATATATTGAAATTTCTCACGCCCTGCCCGTACAGTGTAAAAGGATCAGACCGAGGAATAACTGTGTGTGTAAGTTTTTCCTTTCGCCCTTGTACAAACTAAGTGATGCATTCTGACGATCGTGTCCTGCTTTTTGTCATAGGAGCCCTCGCTGTACACTGTGAAAGCCGTCTTAATTATGGACAACGATGGAGAAAGACTCTATGCCAAGGTGAGAAATTCAATCACGTAACCTCCGGCATGTTATATACTGTACCTCACATCTATAAAAAGTAACAAGAAGGAAAACAGATTTTGTCACATGTACATTATAGCACTGTGAATTATTATTTTTTTTGCGGATCGCAGCATGTTAGGAAGCTGGGGGTCAAAGCACAGGGTCAGACATGACGCAGCACCTCTGCAACAGTGAGGGTTAAGGGCCTTGCTCAAGGGCCCAACAGTGGCAGTTTGGCTTATTAGAGTTTGAACCCCCGACCTATTGATTATTGAATTTCCAACACAAAGTCTGATTTGAAGTCGTTATTAAGCAATCCTGTTCCTGATGAGATCAGTGTGATGAAGGGTTTGCTGTTCAGTACTTTCTTTCCTCTTTGTACGCCACCTAGTGCTTTTGTTTCTTTTTTTTAAACACCAGATCAAGAGAGCCACTTCATACTATTTATGACTCGATTATTTTTTTTTTTCTCCCAGAATGTTTTCAGTTGAAAGGTTGTGTTTTGCGTATAATCTTCCAGAGTAATTCTACAAATACAGCTTGAAACCCTGCAGTACAACCATCTTTATTACAAATATATTACTGGTGTAAAGCAGTGGAGGGAAGAAACAGAGTACAAATACTTTGTTACTGTGCTTATGTCGAGTATGTCATCTTTTTCTGGCTATCACGCACCACAGACGTAGGCTAACCCACGAAGACAGAGAGCAACAAGCCTGAAATGTGAAGAATATAAATCTAATCTCGCCTGCTAGTAACAAAAGTGTGGCAGTGTTAATCGTGTTGATCTGATTGATCTTTCATGTTACGTTGATTGTGCAACATCTTTTATAACTATTATTGTAGTGACTTTTCTGCCATCTGTTTTCCCTTAATACCTTAATATTAGATTAGATTAGATTCAACTTTGTTGTCATTGTGCAAGGTACATGTATCAATGAAATGCAGTTAGCATCTAACCAGAAGTGTATAAGTGCCTATTTACAGTAGATAACAGTAGATAAATACGGTATGAGGTCCATATATACAGGGATGAGATGATTAATGTACAGGAGGTCATAATATATGGTTTATATAGTAATATACAATATATGTATATTTGTTTATTTTCTTATTTATATC
>NC_139592.1:21581686-21589186 GCF_946808225.1 Silurus aristotelis
ATAGCACTTTATTTGATTGTGATCTGTTCAAAACGAATAGATAAATTAATAACAGGCAGAAGTACAAATGCAGAAATGGTGTGTGTTACTAATAACAGTTAGGCATGATGGGAGGAAAAGGTTAACTATATGAAATTCTTTAGACGAACGATTTTGTCGTATTTCATTCGCAAGTACGAGGTGAACGCAGCCAGATGCATCATGAAAAACAGCACATCGTATGTACGAGCCATTGTGATGTGGTTTTTCTCAATAAAAAAGTAAAGATCATATTAAGTACTAGGGAAAGAGTTTTACAATGTGATGCTCGCTCTCTCGCAATGATCTTCAGGGAAACTCGACTCAATTCAGAGGCAATAAAATGAGCCAAGCAGAAGCATAAGCCTCATCTTAAAAGTTATGGGCTTTGATGTTGTTGGCAGCAGTTTTTATTACCATGATGAGAAAGTGGAAAAAATCATGTGGGGGAAAAAAAAAAGCAACACACTAATCAAATCTATCTGATTATATGAATAGGCATCAGATATGTGTCTAATTATGTAACATGGCTTAAAAAAGTGTTTTCAACCTGGTAATCTTGCTCAAAAGAACGTCCACATTAAGCATGTGATGGAGTTGTTGGCTTACAATTTACCCTGAATAAATATCATATAAGAACAACAATAATAATACAATAGAATACAATAGAATAAAATAAAGCAATAATACTATCAACATGACATCAAGACGTGCGGTTTGTATTTGAGAATGCAAAGTGGGAAAAAAGTCTCTCTTTTTTTTTTTTTTTTTTTGGAGCATTTTGAGACAACGGCTACTTTTCCAAAATGTCCATCGTCTCAGTGTGTTATGGGTCTTTCTGAAACATGCATCCTCAGTTGTAACTGTCCTTGCGCAACGCTGTGCGGTCTGTAAGGCCGTTCTGCAGATCAGGGTTTTTGTACTGTATGCTGGTTCCCATGCTGCTCAGCAGAGAACCCGAGTTACACCAACAACACAGGCATGACTGAGGAAGAATTGAAAGCAATGTAAGTTAACAAAATACAGGAAGTCCACCAATCCCTAATCATTTAACATATATAACACACAGCGCCAGACTCGAATACGTGACGTTATTAATCACAGAAACAAACAAAACCCTTGGTATGCTAGTTATGAAAGAGAAAATGGCAGATAAGAAATAGAAATGATAGACGTATGGAGTGGGGGAAGCGAATGAGTGAATGAAGCGGTAAAAAGTTGTACCTTGAAGCAGTTTTTGAACTTCTTGCTGACAAGGTAGAGTATGATAGGGTTGATGCAGGAGTTTATCGTCGCCAGGTTGATGCCGAAGTAATCAAGCACCAGCAAGAAACTAGCAAACACATACACAGTCAATACAATTATTTCTATAATACAAATTATGAGGGTGGAATCAAAAAAACATTGTTGCAAACAAAAAATTTATCATCCTCAAATCCACCTTTGGCCTAATGTCATTAAGTCCTTAGACCAATTGTGAGCAATTCAAGCCACATTTTAGATCAGCTTTGAACACACATTTATGAGGTTGCTATAAAAATGCTCCATAGCCAATATTGGCACAGTGTTGTATAGGGGAGCCACCAAAAACATATATACATCAGCACTTTTGCTAGCTAGCACATACTGAAGGTGATCAGTCGTTCAAAATAATGTAAAGCTACAGTAAGAGTGGAAGCAATAGAAATGTAAGGAAAATGTTAATCTTCAACGTAGATTTGTTTTGTCTCTACAATCCCTGTACATATAAATTGTCTGTACAGAGACTAAACAGGTAAATGCTAGAAAAACAATAGCTAGCACACGATTAGCTTTAATGTCAGAGTGTTTTCTGCATTTCACAGTTACTTTCATGAATGTAAACGTGTAAAATGATTGTACACACTATTAATGAGGTAAACTCATATATATATATATATATATATATATATATATATATATATATATATATATATATATATACACACACTGGGAATATTATTTATCTCAGAGATATTGGGAAGAATTAAATACTAATAAATAAATAAAGACTCAATTACAAAACCTTTGCTGGTTTCTGCTAATCTCCGAATTACAGAAAACTGACCACAAATCTCAGAAATGTCACAATTTTCAAAAATAATGAACCTGATTTTACTACATGCTTATGTTTCTTACTTGAGAAGATCACAGCGTTGAGCATCATGCTGAAAGTAGGCCATTTTCTTTAGAATTCGACTTAGGTGAAGAGGAAACCAGCACAGGGCGAAGATTAGAACCAGAGAGAATACGGCCTTTGCTACCTCGCGTCGCTGCAGACAATCACACATACATAATATCGTTAATTCACTGTATATATTTAGCATTGGAAAGGTGATTGAATTTTTGATCAAAGCCAAACAGGTCTCATTCAGTGAAAAAATATTCTCATTTAAACACTTAAACTTCAACTAAACTAAGACATCTTTAATTTTCCGTTTACTTCAACTAGGAGACCCAAACCTGTTCCAGCATGACTATGTTTATGTGTACAAAGCCAGCTCCATGAACATATGCTTTAAATGGGTTGGAGTGGAAAATTTTTAATGTGGCCTGCTATAGACCTCTGACCTCAACCACACTGAAAACACTTTGGGATGAATGTGAACGCTGACTGAACTCCACTCCTCACCTCACCTACATCAGTACCTGACTTTACTAACTGCCTTAATGAGCACAACTTTCCACAATAACACCAAAATCTAGAGGAACATCTTCAGATGTTCACATCTGAATCTTATGCTTAGGTGTCCTGAAACATTTGTTTATATAATATCCCAGTAGTTTGTATCTAAAATGCAGGATTTCAACATTTAGATTTGCAGATTGAAGTCCAAATGACTTACCTGCTTCAGATGTTCGCTGAGTGCGATTCTCAGACTTCCTTTCCTGTAGTTAAGCATCTCGCAGGTCATTAGAGTGTAGAAGACGGCTGTGCACGCTAACGGCACGCAGAAGTAAAACCCAAACAACCACCAGTCCTTTGCATCTCTGTAAAACTACACACAAACACACACACACATACCGATTTTAATATACTACAACACATCTGAGGTAAATGTTGATGTTCACATAAAATTTTTAACATCACTTCAACAGGTAAATGCTACCAAAATGATTTGCATATACACAAGTCATCATATGATTAGCTTAAAACGTCAGCCTTCCACCTAACCACAGTGTTTTCTCTTTTTTCTCTTAAATATTTGTGGGTATTTTTCCCCAGACATTGAAACCAACCATAATGTTACAATAGTGTTTAGGTTTTAGTAAGAGGGTTTAGCATGTTAAATACTTACAGTCATAAACTGTGATTCTGGCCTGAGCATACAGGTATGTACAGTCACGTTGTTGAGGTCAAAGCTGACCATGTTGAACCCCACAGCTTCAGGAACAGCCAGAAGAATGGACAAAACCCAGATACACATGATCTCTACAGCGGTTGAAGCTGGGATTCCTACGCCTTGTACACGGCTCCAAGAGGCCACGGCACGATACCTGAACGCACCGAACGCCCCGGATAAAAAAACCCTGCATTATTATCTATATTCACACATCACCAGTTTGTATGCTTACACATGTCCTACACATGAATGTCCTACCTGTCCACACTCAGAGCACACAGGTTGAGCACCGTTATCCCAACCGAAGCCTTTTGCAGGAAGGGAAAGAGTTTACACAGGAAGAGTCCGAACATCGTGTCATTAAATGGCCACTTCATTGCCAGCAACTGCATGAAACCCAGAAAAAGCACACGTTTTAAGATGTTGTCTTTTGTTTCTATGACAGGCGCATAGCATTCCAAGTGCAACACAGGTTGTCTTCGTGTACTGTGAAGGCAAATGAACAAATTCTGGACAGATACCATTAAAGGGCAGCATTTAAGAAGAACTTCCTGTTCTGTAGCGTGTGTGTTGAGTGATACATCGATAGAAGATCCAAAATAAGCATGTCAGAGTGACCTAGCGCCGAGACAGCTTGACGCACACATACAAACACACACACACACACACACACACACACACACACACACACACACACACACACACACACACACACACACACACACACACACACACACACACTATCAGTACTTGTGAGTGATGGTGAAAAAGCCCAGGCAGTGGTAGATAATGATGTAATATACTGGAACACCTTTGAAATTTGGGTGACTGCATTGTAGAGAGTCTCTGAGGAGTGTGTGTGTGTGTGTGTGTGTGTGTGTGTGTGTGTGTGTGTGTGTGTGTGTTTGAGTATTTGTGCTAAACTGGCAGACTTCTCCTATTAGCAGAATCCATTTTAAATGCTTCCATCAGAATCCTATTACTTTACTCCAATAAACATACATAAACGCTACTGGATTGGTTGTACTGTGGAAATTAGAAATAAAAAATCCACTAAACTGGAGATATAACATCACTTTCATTGTCCTGAAGGTCTTTGTGTCATGATCGAAGTCTTCCAGCTGCTTCAGGTGTCAGACAGACTATATAATTACCTACCGAATCTTCATTGAGTCATGATACACCAGACTCTCTGATTAAATGTGATTCACTACTGGCAACTAGGGCCTTATTTCAGTTCTCGAAAAATGTATGATGGATAAAGTGATTTAGTTCTTGCTGACAACTGGAGTAATATCATCATCATCATCATCATCAGTCGGCTGCAAATATTTGTGGTTTGCAGGCGTCAACAATCTTCTTCCATTCTGTTCTGTTTCTTGCTGCTGTTCTCATTTCGTCAACTGTTAGTGGTATCTCACTGTTGATCAATTTGCCTATGTACTGTGGGTAGAGAAGCTTTGGTTTACCACGCTTTCTTCGCCCGTGTCTTTCAAATGGTTGATAGAGAACGTACTTGTTGATCAGCTCGAACTTTGGTTTGCGTAGACAGTGACCGACATATCTAAGTTGCCTCCGTTGTATCTGGAGGTCTAGCGGGTCAATACAGATCGTATGGTATATTACTGCATTAGTGGAGTAATATTCGGAGATTGTATTGTAATTAATGAGATAGAAGTGGTTAAAATTGGATAGTAGTGGAAGTACTGGGATAATATTGGGAATGATGGGGAAGTAGCAGTGGAGTAAGAATGTTAATACCTTGGGAATATTGGGAGTAAAAGGGTAGAAGGGCTAGTGATGGAGTAGTATCGTAAATGTTGGATTTGTTTGGCAAAAATATATATTTAGTAAGGGAGACATAAATATTAATTATTGCTGTAATTAACAATGTCCAGTGTTAAAAGTACAATTAATTAAATCCACAGTTTAAGTATTCCTTGAGGAAAATCCAATGAACATTGCTACAATTACACTTATTTTCTTGCAAGGAACCCTGAAGCCCAGAATTCAGGAGTTACCTAGGATTCAATGCTAATAGCTGAACTTATTTAATCCGTCAAATTTTTTTCCAGCCCAAAGACAAACTGGGAAAAAAACCCTACTGGAAAAAATCCCAGATGTACAGTAGAAATTCCAGGATTCTCTGCATGGTGCATGAATTCTGGTTCTAACAGTATTTTAACCTCTGCAATCAACAGCAGACGTCAACACAAAGAATCTGCTCCATAATGTGAATAACTACAGCCTGGTGCTAAAGTGGTTGAGTGGATATAAACAAAAAATAATTGAAGGCCCAGTCATTTAAAGTAACAAATCCTGGACAGTTACCTTATAAATGTTGATAGGGATGTCGATGGCGATGTAGATGAGGTCTCCCAGTGCCAAGCTGGCGATCAGGGCGTTGGGGCCATTTCTCATGTTCTTGTGCAGAAATATGATCCTTAGCAGGGTGGCATTGCCAACTACACCCACCACAAAGATCACGCAAGACAGCGCCGTGTTCACGTACTTAAACACGACTTTCATGGATGTCCTGCGAGAGCATGCGGGCGGTGAAGGAAGAGGCCGAGCGAACACCGAACTGTTTGGTGGCGAGGGGGGGACAACAGTGGCAGGTTTACGTTCGGGGCTTGCACCCTCAATCGGGGTCAAAGGTGATAAGGTGGCATGAAGGCCAGGAAGCAGGATGGCAACCGGGTCACTAGAGAGCAGGAAGTCCTCGGAGGAGTTTGATTGGCAGTAGCCGTGTCTCATCAGCACACAGGATATGGTTGTGATTAGCACCGTGACCCAGGGCATCGTTGGACCGCACGCTTTAATGCAAGGCCAGAGGGGTCGTTTGGAATTTTTTTGTTTTTCTTTTTTCTTCGGAAATTTGACTAGAGGGGGAAAGAGAAAGTCAGGATGTCAGAATGTCATTACTAATAGCACACATTTATTTTTTTTATTTTTTTTTTAAGAATTGAATTCATAATAAATGAATTTTAGATCTAATTACGTTCAGTAATTATTTTTTTGACCATTTTGGACCAATTAGTGAGAGAAGGAAATAAAAGAGATGTGGGAAAAAGATATAGTGAGGAAATGTGAAGAGGAAATGAGCTGAATTATATTATATTATATTGTATATAGTTTTAAAGTCCATAATTGTTCACAAAGCACCAAAAATGCTTAGATTCAATTGTATATGTCCAATCAGATACTTATGAGTATACTTACCTATGAGTAACAGCTACTAATTAAAGAAAAATATATATCATGATCATGATATTACTATTATATTGTAGCATTGGACATGATCTATACAAGTATACATGTATAAATGTTTAAAATAATTCTAGAATTATTGTTTAGTTAGGAAAACAAAACAAAATGTTTATTTTTTTGAATATTTGAGATGATTATTGATTAATGATTATTTCCTAACTAAACTTCAGCCTCCTTCCTCTTATTCAAATGAGCAAAGATCATCAGGTTTAACATCATATAGTAAAGTCCATGTTGATTAAAAAAAGATAATAAAAAAAGGAACAAAAAAATCTATGAACTTCATGTAAATGTTTCGGAGCTTTTTACCCATTTTGCTGCGAAAATATAACTTTAGTGAAAACTAAGAAAAACAAACTATTAAACTTCAAACCAGCATCATCACGGTACATGGAAAAGAATACAAAATATATTTCTCTCACCGTGGGAAAATGATGTTGTGGGAACTTCGAACTCTTCTGAATGAAAAATGTCTTTAAAATCCTGTCAGAGTGTGTGGAGTGTAGGGAGAAGTGTGGGTCTTGTATTCGAGCGTGCAGAGAAGAGTGTGTGGGGATGTTTTGACAGCTGGGGCAGGACAGAAGTTCTCTTATAATTCCTCCCTCCTCTCTTTCTCTCTCTCTCTCTCTCTCTCTCTCTCTCTCTCTCTCTCTCTCTCTCTCTCTCTCTCTCTCTCTCTCTCTCTCTCTCTCTCTCTTTATCTAACTATCTATCTGTTTGTGGGATGTGGCTTTCCTTCTTATTTCACATTTAAATTACTGGACCCCCCACGAACGAGCCCAACGAGTACTACACACACACACCTTACAAATCTCTCCACAGTGACGACGTTCAGTTGTTAAACACTAAC